>NC_034178.2:30467302-30559802 GCF_002021735.2 Oncorhynchus kisutch | reverse complement strand
AAGAGGTCAGTACATAAGCACAAACAAATGATATCAAGGATCTGCAAAGATTCTGTATGGAGGAATGGTCTCAGATCCCTCCCAATGTGTGTCTCCAATCTCATGAAATGTAAGATAAAATTACTCAGTGCCGTTATCCTCACAAGGGGAGAGTGCCAGAGTTTTGAAACAAGAAATTGGATTACCTGTTGAACAAAATCTCTTTCTTTGAGCAATTGTATTAGCATAACATAATATAATTTGACACTTAAGCATATAATATGGGTCAGTATTTGTATTATTTATTTTATACAGTCTTTTTTGCTCATCTTAATCAAGGGTGCCAATCATTTCGGAGGTGACTGTATGTGCAGAAAGCTGGTGTTATACAGTATGTGGATCTCAAATGATGGTGATCTGGTGTAGAAAGCTCACATTAATACCATAGAAATCTGCTGTTCTAAAAACCTGGCCATTCAAGGTAGATTGTGCTTGACAACAGAAAGCTAGCTACTACTCCGGTGTCCTTTTAGAAAGACACCAGTATAGAAAGCTGGTGTTGCTCTGTGCAAAGCTGGTGCGGAAGAATGTAAAGCTTCAATTCTAGTATAGAAATCTGATGTTCCGCTATAGAAAGATGGTGCTCTACGGGATCTGGTCTCCGGGGAAACGGCAGGTAGCGAGAGAGATTTGAGAGAGACAGAGAGAGAGACAGAGAAAGACAGAGAGCGGGAGCAGGACTGCGTACGTAGTGATGAGGAGTGGGGAAATGCAAAAGGAAGTGTTAACATTTCTGTGGTGTAGGAAGGGGGAGGATTAGGGGGAAACAAAGGCAGGGATTATCTCTGCAAAGGGCTACAATAGCACTACACACACAGCCTCTGCAGAACAGGCCTCTTTGGACCACAGAACAAAGACAGGGTCTCCCACCCACACCCACATGGTCTTCCTCCCATCCACTCTCTTCCTCACTCAGAGCCAGCTCAGAAGAACTACAATGCCCAGCTGCTTATGGGAGAGCAACTAGGGTCCAGGGATTTAGGGTAATTATTTATCCTCATTATGGATGTTCCTATTGTTGTGCCTCTCTGAGGAGACAACAGTGTGGTCATGTTATCACTGTCCGCTCAGCACGGAGACCAGAACTTCACATTGGATGTGCACTCATTATAGGGCTTTGTCTGGGGAACATACATGACAATGTGCTCATACGTGAGGTCCATGTCAATGCTGTACTTGGGTGATTTTGCAAATAAGGGCCCTTTTGTGTCTCAGGGTTAGATTTTTTATATAAAATGTTAATTTAGACTTTTTTTTATTTCACATCCATTAAGTAGACTCAAATATTTCACTGTTTTGCACTGCTTTTGTCTTGTCTCACACCCAGACTTTTGACATTCTGCTATGAATTACACGTACAAATCTTGAAAATGACAAAATAATTAATAAAAAAAGAGTCAAATAAATGGAAACTATATACATAAACTCAGCAAAAAAAGAAATGTCCCTTTTTCAGGACCCTGTCTTTCAAAGATAATTCGTAAAAATCCAAATAGCTTCACAGATCTTCATTGTAAAGGGTTTAAACACTTTTCCCATGTTTGTTCTGCGGAACGGTAGGCAATGAAGGTTATGAAAGTTATGAAGTTATGAAAACTTAGGACACTAAAGAGGCCTTTCTACTGACTCTGAAAAACACCAAAAGAAAGTGGCCCAGGGTCCCTGCTCATCTGCGTGAATGTGCCTTAGGCATTGCTGCAAGGAGGCATGAGGACTGCAGATGTGGCCGGGGCAAGAAAATTACAATGTCCGTACTGTGAGATGCCTAAGACAGCTCTACAGGGAGACAGGACGGACAGCTGATTGTCCTCGCAGTGGCAGACCACGTGTAACAACACCTGCACAGGATCGGTACATCCAAATATCACACCTGCGGGACAGGTACAGGATGTCAACAACAACTGCCCGAGTTACACCAGAAACGCACAATCCCTCCATCAGTGCTCAGACTGTCCGCAATAGGCTGAGAGAGGCTGGACTGAGGGCTTGTTGGCCTGTTGTAAGGCAGGTCCCCACCAGACATCACCGGCAAGAACGTTGCCGGACCAGACAGGACTGGCAAAAGGTGCTCTTCACTGACAAGTCACGATTTTGTCTCACCAGGGGTGATGGTCGGATTCGTGTTTATTGTCGAAGGAATGAGTGTTACACCGAGGCCTGTACTCTGGAGCGGGATCGATTTGGAGGTGGAGGGTCCGTCATGGTCTTTGGCGCTGTGCCACAGCATCATCGGACTGAGCTTGTTGTTATTGCAGGCAATCTCAACTCTGTGCATTACAGGGAAGACATCCTCCTCCCTCATGTGGTACCCTTCCTGCAGGCTCATCCTGTCATAACCCTCCAGCATGACAATGCCACCAGCCATACTGCTCGTTCTGTGCGTGGTATCCTGCAAGACAGGAATGTCAGTCGGAGGGTGAGGGCTATGGCCATTCCCCACAGAAATGTCTGGGAACTTGCAGGTTCCTTGGTGGAAGAGTGGGGTAAAATCTCACAGCAATGACTGGCAATCTGGGGCAGTCCATGAAGAGGAGATACACTGCAGTACTTAATGCAGCTGGTGGCCACACCAGATACTGACTGTTACTTTTGATTTTGACGCCCCCTTTGTTCACGGACACATTATTCCATTTCTGTTAGTCACACGTCTGTGGAACTTGTTCAGTTTATGTCTCAGTTGTTGAATCTTGTTCTGTTCATACAAATATTTACACGTTAAGTTTGCTGAAAATAGACGCAGTTGGCATTGAGAGGATGTTTCTTTTTTTTGCTGAGTTTAATAGATGAATTAAGCCATTTGTGACTTTTTTTTGCACAAAATACAAAATAGTCTTAAGTATTGTGAAGAATGTGGTTGTAATGACAAAATGTATTAGTTCATAAATTTCTACTTAACTTAAGACCCGAAAGGACACACAAATTACATACAGTACCAGTCAAATGTTTGGACACACCTATTCATTCAAGGGTTTTTCTATATTTTTACTATTTTCTACATTGTAGATTAATAGGGAAGACATCAAAACTGTGAAATAACATGGAATCATGTAGTAACCAAAAAAGTGTTAAATATATTTAGATTTATTTAACACATTTTCGATTCTTCAAAGTGGCCACCCTGTGCCTTGATGACAGCTTTGCACACTCTTGGCATCCTCTCATCCAGCTTCACCTGGAAGGCTTTTCCAACAGTCTTGAAGGAGTTCCCACATATGCTGAGCACTTTCTGGCTGCTTTTCCTTCACTCTGCGGTCCAACTCATCCCAGGTAGGGGGTAGGGTGATTGTGGAGGCCAGGTCATCTGATGGAGCACTCCATCACTCTCCTTCTTGGTCAAATAGCCCTTACACAGCCTGGAGGTGTGTTGGGTCATTGTCCTGTTGAAAAACAAAAGAAAGTCTCGCTAAACGCAAACAAGATGGGATGGCGTATTGCTGCAGAATGCTGTGGTAGCCATGCTGGTTAAGAGTGCCTTGAATTCCAGCACCCCCACACCATCACACCTTCTCCTCTATGCTTCACGATGGGAACCACACATGTGGAGATAATCTGTTCACCTACTCTGCGTCTCACACAGGCACAGCGGTTGGAACCAAAAATCTCAAATTTGAACTCATCTGACCAAAGGACAGATTTCCACCGGTCTAATGTCCATTACTCGTGTTGCTAGGCCCAAGCAAGTCTCTTCTTCTTATTGGTGTCCTTTAGTAGTGTTGTTTTTGCAGCAATTCAACCATGAAGGCCTGATTCACACAGTCTCCTCTGAACAGTTGATGTTGAGATGTGTCTGTTACTTGAACTCTGTGAATCATGTATTTGGGCCGCAATTTCTGAGGCTAGTAACTCTAATGAACTTATCCTCTACAGCAGAGGTAACTCTGGTCTTCCTTTCCTGTGGCGGTCTGCATGTATACCACCCCTACCTTGTCACAACTCAACTGATTGGCTCAAATGCATTAAGAGGGAAAGAATTTCCACAATTTAACTCCTCTACGGGATCGGTGTCCCTCTGCCGGGACGGTTGAGCTAACGTGCGCTAATGTGATTAGCATGACGTAACAAGAACATTTCCCAGAACATAGACATGTCTTTATTTTTATTTTTTAATTTCACCATTATTTAACCAGGTAGGCCAGTTGAGAACAAGTTCTCATTTACAACTGCGACCTGGCCAAGCAGTGCAACAAAAACAACAACACAGAGTTACACATAAACAAACGTACAGTCAATAACACAATAGAAACATCTATGTACAGTGTGTGCAAATGTAGAAGAGTAAGGAGGTAAGGCAATAAATAGGCCATAGAGGCAAAATAATTACAATTTAGGATTAACACTGAAGTGATAGATGTGCAGATGATGATGTGCAAGTAGAGATAATGGGGTGCAAAAGAACATGAGGATAAGTAACAATATGGGGATGAGTTAGTTGCGTGTGCTATTTACAGATTGGCTGTGTACAGGTACAGTGATCGGTAAGCTGCTCTGACAGCTGATGCTTAAAGTTAGAGAGGGAGATATAAGACTCCAGCTTTAGTGCGTTTTGCAATTCGTTCCAGTCATTGGCAGCAGAGAACTTGAAGGATTGGCGGCCAAAGGAAGTGTTGGCTTTGGGGATGACCAGTGAAATATGCCTGCTGGAGCGCGAGCTGCGGGTGGGTGTTGCTATGGTGACTAGTGAGCTGAGATAACGCGGGGCTTTACCTAGCAAAGACTTATAGATGACCTGGAGCCAGTGAGTTTGGCGACGATGATGTAGTGAGGGCCAGCCAGTGAGAGCATACAAGTAGCAGTGGTGGGTAGTATATGGGGCTTTGGTGACAAAACGGATGGCACTGTGATAGACTCCATCCAGTTTGCTGAGGAGAGTGTTGGAGGCTATTTTGTAAATTACATTTCCGAAGTCAAGTATCGGTAGGATAGTCAGTTTTACGAGGGTATGTTTGGCAGCATGAGTGAAGGAGGCTTTGTTGCAAAATAGGAAGCGAATTCTAGATTTAATTTTGGATTGGAGATGCTTAATGTGAGTCTGGAAGGAGAGTTTACAGTAACCAGACACCTAGGTATTTGTAGTTGTCCACATATTTTAAGTCAGAACCGTCCAGAGTAGTGATGCTAGTCGGGCGGGAGGGTGCGGGCAGCAATCGGTTGAAGAGCATGCACTTAGAAGAAGTGTTGTATGGTATGGAAGCTCGTTTGGAGGTTTGTTAGCACAGTGTCCAAAGAAGGGCCAGATGTATAGAGAATGGTGTCATCTGCAAAGAGTTGGATCAGAGAATCACCAGCAGCAAGAGCGACATCATTGCTATATACAGAGAAAAGAGTTTGCACGAGAATTTTACCCCGTGGCACCCCCATAGAGACTGCCAGAGGTCCGGACAGCAGGCCCTCCAATTTGACACACTGAACTCTATCTGAGAAGTAGTTGGTGAACCAGGCATGGCAGTCATTTGAGAAGCCAAGGCTATTGAGTCTGCCGATAAGAATACGGTGATTGACAGAGTCAAAAGCCTTGACCAGGTTGATGAAGCATTTTATCATGGCAACTGGTTTGATACATTCACCTCCGAAGGTAAATAATGTACCTACATTCAGTAATCTTGCTCTGATTTATCATCCTGAGCGTCTCCGAGATAAAATGTAGCATAGTTTTGTTTGATAAAATACATTTTTATATTCAAATTTCGGAACTGGGTTCTACAGTTTGAACCCCTGCAGTTTGTAAGTGTGCAAAGCTGTCATCATTACAAAGGGTGGAAACATTGAAGAATCTCAAATATAAAATATATAATGATTTGTTTAACACTTTTTTTGGTTACTACATGATTCCGTATGTGTTATTTCATAGTTTTGATGTCATCTTTCTACAATGTAGAGAATAGTAAAAAATTAAGAAAAGCTCTGGAATGAGTAGGTGTTTCCAAACTTTTGACTGGTACTGTATATGATCATAGTTGAGTTGAAATGAAACATTTGCTAAATAAGACCATAACATGTTGTATGATGTTACGATGACTTTAATTAATAAGATGACCCCTAAATCAACCACAGAGATGACAAGGACAAACACTATATATACACTGCTCAAAGAAATAAAGGGAACACTAAAATAACACATCCTAGATCTGAATGAATGAAATATTCTTTTCTTTACATAGTTGAATGTGCTGACAACAAAATCACACAAAATGTATCAATGGAAATCAAATGTATCAACCCATGGAGGTCTGGATTTGGAGTCACACTCAAAATTAAAGTGGAACACCACACTACAGAGTGATTCAACTTTGATGTAATGTCCTTAAAACAAGTCAAAATGAGGCTCAGTAGTGTGTGTGGCCTCCACGTGCCTGTATGACCTCCCTACAACACCTGGGCATGCTCCTGATGAGGTGGCGGATGGTCTCCTGAGGGATCTCCTCCCAGACCTGGACTAAAGCATCCGCCATCTCCTGGACAGTCTGTGGTGCAACGTGGCGTTGGTGGATGGAGCGAGACATGATGTCCCAGATGTGCTCAATTGGATTCAGGTCTGGTGAACGGGCGGGCCAGTCAATAGCATCAATGCCTTCCTCTTGCAGGAACTGCTGATACACTCCAGCCACATGAGGTCTAGCATTGTCTTGCATTAGGAGGAACCCAGGGTCAACCGCACCAGCATATGGTCTCACAAGGGGTCTGAGGATCTCATCTCGGTACCTAATGGCAGTCAGACTACCTCTGGCAAACACTTGGAGTGCTGTGCGGCCCCCCAAAGAAATGCCACCAAACCGGTCATGCTGGAGGATGTTGCAGGCAGCAGAACGTTCTCCACGGCGTCTCCAGACTCTGTCACGTCTGTCACATGTGCTCAGTGTGAACCTGCTTTCACCTGTGAAGAGCACAGGGCGCCAGTGGCGAATTTGCCAATCTTGGTGTTCTCTGGAAAATGCCAAACTTCCTGCACAGTGTTGGGCTGTAAGCCAGCTGTGGACGTCGGGCCCTCATACCACCCTCATGGAGTCTGTTTCTGACCGTTTGAGCAGACACATGCACATTTGTGGCCTGCTGGAGGTCATTTTGCAGGGCTTTGGCAGTGCTCCTCATGCTCCTCCTTGCACAAAGGCGGAGGTAACGGTCCTGCTGCTGGGTTGTTGCCCTCCTACGGCCTCCTCTACGTCTCCTAATGTACTGGCCTGTCTCCTGGTAACGCCTCCATGCTCTGGACACTACGCTGACAGACACAGCAAACCTTCTTGCCACAGCTCGAATTGATGTGCCATCCTGGATGAGCTGCACTACCTGAGCCACTTGTGTGGGTTGTAGACTCCGTCTCATGCTACCACTAGAGTGAAAGCACCGCCAGCATTCAAAAGTGACCAAAACATCAGCCAGGAAGCATAGGAACTGAGAAGTGGTCTGTGGTCACCACCTGCAGAACCACTCCTTTATTGGGGGTGTCTTGCTAATTGCCTATAATTTCCACCTGTTGTCTATTCCATTTGCACAACAGAATGTGAAATTCATTGTCAATCAGTGTTGCTTCTGAAGTGGACAGTTTGATTTCACAGAAGTGTGATTGACTTGGAGTTACATTGTGTTGTTTAAGTGTAACCTTTATTTTTTTGAGCAGGGTACAAAAGTATTCAAATGAGTGTATTTGGCTATATCAGCCACATCTGTTGCTGAAAGGTGTATAAAATTGAGCACACAGCCATCTCCATAGACAAACATTGGCTGTAGAATGGTCTATAATAAAGAGCTCAATGGCTTTCAACGTGGCACCGTCGTAGGATGCCACCTTTCCAACAAGTCAGTTTGTCAAACTTCTGCCCTGCTAGAGCTGCCCTGGTCAACTGTAAGTGCTGTTATTGTGAAGTGGAAAGTTCTATGAGCAACAACGGCTCAGGTAGACCACACAAGCTCACAGAATGGAACCGCCGAGTGCTGAAACGCATAGTGTGTAAAAATCGTCTCTCCTTTGGTTGCAACACTCACTACTGAGTTCCAACCTGCCTCTGGAAGCAACGTAAGCAAAATAACTGTTTGTCGGGAGCTTCATGAAATGGGTTTCCATGGCCGAGCAGCCGCACACAAGCCTAAGATCACCATGCACAATGCCAGGCGTTGGCTAGAGTGGTGTAAAGCTTGCCTTCATTGGACTCTGGAGCATTGGAAACACATTCTCTGGAGTGATAAAACACGCTTTACCATCTGGCAGTCCGATGGACGAATCTGGGTTTGGCGGATGCCAGGAGAACGCTACCTGCCCCAATGCAGAGTGCCAACTGTAATGTTTGGTGGAGGAGGAATAATGGTCTGGGGCTGTTTTTCATGGTTCGGTCTTGGCCCTTTTGATCCAGTGAAGAGGAAATCTTAACACTACAGCATACAATGACATTCTAGACGATTCTGTGCTTCCAACTTTGTGGCAACAGTTTTGGGGAAGGCCCTTTTTCAGGATGACAATGCCCCTATGCACAAAGCGAGGTCTGTACAGAAATGGTTTGTCGAGATTGGTGTGGAAGAACTTGACTGGCCTGCACAGAGCCCTACCTTAACTGTTCTACATCTACAATCAAATTAAACATGTGACATTCTGTGACATTCAAATGTTTAATGGTATTTTATATGAAATGTCATTTCCACCACACTGTCATTACCACAACGCTAAGTCATTAGCATCACGGTACATCTTTTTCAGGCAAAGGTGTATTAAATTACAATCAATATTGATCATTTTCCCTATAATGTGAACCTTATATGCTTGTTCTTAAGATAATTCCTGAAATAATGTAAAATATTATGATTCAGATTTTGTAGATAGATGTTTCTGAGTATCATTTAACATTTAAACATGACAGTCATGAAAACACATAATTAAGAATAGTTTAAATAGTTAAAAAAACATGAGAAAAAAAATCTAATTAATGTGAAATGGTATATAAAATACCTTAATTTTAGCTAATTGTAGTGGTAATGCCGTTTCCTTCGGGTATTTGGGGAAACCGGTATTTGGGGAAACCGGTAAAAAAATATATATTCTTAAATAGTATGTTCTCAGCCACTATTGGATCTTGTTTCCAGACAGAGTGCAGAAAATATTCAGATAGATAAAAAGCAGTTTCAAGAGGTTTCATTTGCAAAATCCACCGTTCCTACGTTCATTTCAAGGGTACAATGATGCATTCATGGACCCTTCATGTACATTTCTGTTCTTCTCAGAGAGTAATCAATGGTTGATTTTATTGATTGACAGTATTCTTTTATAAAGTCACTTCAGGTGGGCTGGGAATAGATTGGAACAGTGATATGAGTTAGAGGAGGGAAAGACCTTGCTGATAGGTAGAAAAAGTGAGACAGATGGACAGAAATGAATGGGTTATGTACGGCATATGATGGAGGACAAAACAGCAGAAGCAAGAGGAAGATAAAAGGATGGGGGAGAAGGACAGAGGGAGGAGATGGGGAGAGAGAGAGAGAGAGAGAGCGTGCGTTCGTCTGAGGAGATGTTTTAAATTCTGGAGCCGAATGTCCCTCCATCTGTTATTGTGGTGGTGGGTTCTGACTCAGTGATTTCTGTGATTGGCCCCAGCAAGTGCCAGAAGAGAGACCGACAGAATGAAGAACTCAGACTGACTGCTCTCACTGACAGGCTCCACTGGCTGGCTGCTTCTGCCGAGGAGGACCACTGGGCCAGTCAGACCGGACCACTGGGCCAGTCAGACCGGACCACTGGGCCGGTCAGACCAGGCGACTGGAGCTGCCCTCTTCTGGACACTGGGTGATATGACACACAGGAAGAATACTGCTGACCAACTGGTAGTAGCTTTTTTTAAAGGAAGCCTATGAAAGCTCAGTTTGGACGGTGTTAAGTCAAAGCCAGCTCGTTTTTTTGGGCTTAACTAACTGCAGGTGTCACTCTGGGGATGTTATCAAACCTCTTTTCGCAGTCATGCACAGTGTAAATGTAACACTATTGCTTCCCTTCCTTTCCTAGCCCCAACCTGGGCTTGAACCAGGTACCGTCTACACACATCGTCAACAGACACCCTCCAAGCATTGTTACCTATCACTCCACAAAAGCCACGGCAAGGGAAACAACCACTTTAAGGTCTCAGAGGGAATGACGACGCCAATTGAAACGCTACTAGGGCGCACCGCTAACTAGCTAGCCACCCCCCCCGTTACATTAAGGGCCCTATATCATATCCAGCCTACTGTATGTCATCCAGACATAGTGTTGAGAGGTCAATAAACAGGTGTTGTGTGCCTCAATTCACTGCCGCGGTAATCACAGACATCAACGCAGTGTGTTCTGTCGAGTGGCCTAGTCTCACATTCACACAGATTGTGTAGTGCTCTCATGATCACCTCAGACAACAATGTGTGGTGCTGAGTGCCCTTTAATGTCACACTGGTCGGCTAGGTGGCTGGGTGGAAGTCTGGACTGGAGGACCCTAACTTATTGCAGCAATCAGACAGGTGGCTGGGCAGGCCAGGCTCCATGGTGTGGTGTGTAGTTTAGTTGGCTCAACGCAGCATGACAAGCTGGTCCCTGGTGTGCTGTCATTCCTCTAAAAATAACACGACTTTGAGTGATTAAACCGCTCCCCTCTGGAACAGAGCAAACAGAACAGTTCTGAATATTAAAGATGCTAATCGTCTCACGCTGAGCTTTTCAAAAGCGTTTATTGTTTTTGCGAGGTTCACAAATTAGAGAGGGAGAGGGAGAGAGAGAGAGAGGGGGAGAGAGAGAGAGGGAGAGGGGGAGAGAGGGAGAGAGGGAGAGAGGGAAAGCGGTCCTTGTACCCGCCAGGCTCGCAGTAACATCACAGACAGAGATTAAACACACGCCACCGATGATCCATCAGGCAGAATTATGTTAGGTCACTTGTACAGTACGGTAACACTGTCAGCTAGTGGATAATGTACAGTGTGAAGGGTTGGCGACGTGCAGCTGCAGCTGTTCCACATCACACAGTGTTGATACTGCTTGACCTTAGTTGGTAGCATCGCCGTCGGTGACTCGTCCCACGCGATGAAGGTGGTGGTTGTGTCAGAGACATTAAAGCAGTGATATTGGCACTGTTGGACTGTGCTGTGTTGCAGTAGTTTGACTGTGTCCATGTGTCTGTCTCTGCACTGTGTGGGCTGACCTGGACTTACCTGTGCTGTACTGTGCTGTGCTGATCCCACTAGTTTCACTAAGCGGCTTGGCTCCAGCCACCAGCATAGATGATATCCCCCGCCGCCCCCCTTCCCTCATCTCTCAGTCTGATTTATGGCCTGTTTGTATAGCCATCCATCTGAGCCAACACACAGGAAGGGAAGACACAGGAAGACGCATTACTGTTTTGGAGCAGGGAGGGACTGCATTAAGCTGCTAGAGGAGAGATACAGGCCCAGAGAAATGGAGCCCTACTGGGGCAGAGGAGGAACATGGAAGAAGAGTGAGAAACAGAGTACTGAGATGAAGACAGAGAAATAGAGTACTGAGATGAAGACAGAGAAACAGAGTAATGTGATGAAGACAGAGAAACAGAGTACTGAGATGAAGACAGAGAAACAGAGTACTGAGATGAAGACAGAGAAACAGAGTACTGTGATGAAGACAGAGAAACAGAGTAATGAGATGAAGACAGAGAAACAGAGTAATGAGATGAAGACAGAGAAACAGAGTACTGAGATGAAGACAGAGAAACAGAGTACTGAGATGAAGACAGAGACACAGAGTACTGAGATGAAGACAGAGAAACAGAGTAATGAGATGAAGACAGAGAAACAGAGTACTGAGATGAAGACAGAGTAATGAGATGAAGACAGAGAAACAGAGTACTGAGATGAAGACAGAGAAACAGAGTACTGAGATGAAGACAGAGAAACAGAGTACTGTGATGAAGACAGAGAAACAGAGTAATGAGATGAAGACAGAGAAACAGAGTAATGTGATGAAGACAGAGAAACAGAGTAATGAGATGAAGACGGAGAAACAGAGTACTGAGATGAAGACAGAGAAACAGAGTACTGAGATGAAGACAGAGAAACAGAGTACTGAGATGAAGACAGAGAAACAGAGTACTGAGATGAAGACAGAGAAACAGAGTACTGAGATGAAGACAGAGAAACAATACTGAGATGAAGACAGAGAAACAGAGCACTGAGATGAAAACAGAGAAACAGAATACTGAGATGAAGACAGAGAAACAGAGTACTGAGATGAAGACAGAGAAACAGAGTACTGAGATGAAGACAGAGAAACAGAGTACTGAGATGAAGACAGAGACACAGAGTAATGTGATGAAGAAAGAGAAACAGAGTACTGAGATGAAGACAGAGAAACAGAGTACTGAGATGAAGACAGAGAAACAGAGAACTGAGATGAAGACAGAGAAACAGAGTACTGAGATGAAGACAGAGACACAGAGTCATGTGATGAAGACAGAGAAACAGAGTACTGAGATGAAGACAGAGAAACAGTAGTGTGATGAAGACAGAGAAACAGAGTACTGAGATGAAGACAGAGACACAGAGTAATGTGATGAAGACAGAGAAACAGAGTACTGAGATGAAGACAGAGAAACAGAATACCGAGATGAAGACAAAGAAACAGAGTACTGAGATGAAGACAGAGAAACAGAGTAATGAGATGAAGACAGAGAAACAGAGTACTGAGATGAAGACAGAGTAATGAGATGAAGACAGAGAAACAGAGTACTGAGATGAAGACAGAGAAACAGAGTACTGAGATGAAGACAGAGAAACAGAGTACTGAGATGAAGACAGAGATCAGAGTACTGAGATGAAGACAGAGAAACAGAGTACTGTGATGAAGACAGAGAAACAGAGTAATGCCATGAAGACAGAGAAACAGAGTACTGAGATGAAGACAGAGAAACAGAGTACTGAGATGAAGACAGAGAAACATAGTACTGAGATGAAGACAGAGAAACAGAGTACTGAGATGAAGACAGAGAAACAATACTGAGATGAAGACAGAGAAACAGAGTATTGAAGATGAGGACAGAGAAACAGAGTACTGAGATGAAGACAGAGAAACAGAGTAATTAGATGAAGACAGAGAAACAGAGTACTGAGATGAAGACAGAGAAACAGTAGTGTGATGAAGACAGAGAAACAGAGTACTGAGATGAAGACAGAGACACAGAGTAATGTGATGAAGACAGAGAAACAGAGTACTGAGATGAAGACAGAGAAACAGTAGTGTGATGAAGACAGAGAAACAGAGTACTGAGATGAAGACAGAGACACAGAGTAATGTGATGAAGACAGAGAAACAGAGTACTGAGATGAAGACAGAGAAACAGAATGCCGAGATGAAGACAAAGAAACAGAGTACTGAGATGAAGACAGAGAAACAGAGTAATGTGATGAAGACAGAGAAACAGAGTACTGAAGATGAGGACAGAGAAACAGAGTAATGTGATGAAGACAGAGAAACAGAGTATTGAAGATGAGGACAGAGAAACAGAGTACTGAGATGAAGACAGAGAAACAGTAATGTGATGAAGACAGAGAAACAGAGTAATGTGATGAAGACAGAGAAACAGAGTACTGAGATGAAGACAGAGAAACAGAGTACTGCGATGAAGACAGAGAAACAGAGTAATTAGATGAAGACAGAGAAGCAGAATACTGAGATGAAGACAGAGAAACAGAGTACTGAGATGAAGACAGAGAAACAGTAGTGTGATGAAGACAGAGAAACAGAGTACTGAGATGAAGACAGAGAAACAGAATACCGAGATGAAGACAGAGAAACAGAGTACTGAGATGAAGACAGAGAAAAATAGTAATGTGATGAAGACAGAGAAACAGAGTACTGAAGATGAGGACAGAGAAACAGAGTAATGTGATGAAGACAGAGAAACAGAGTATTGAAGATGAAGACAGAGACACCGTGTAATGTGATGAAGACAGAGAAACAGAGTACTGAGATGAAGACAGAGAAACAGAATACCGAGATGAAGACAGAGAAACAGAGTACTGAGATGAAGAGAGAAACAGAGTAATGTGATGAAGACAGAGAAACAGAGTACTGAAGATGAGGACAGAGAAACAGAGTAATGTGATGAAGACAGAGAAACAGAGTATTGAAGATGAGGACAGAGAAACAGAGTAATGTGATGAAGACAGAGAAACAGAGTAATGTGATGAAGACAGAGAAACAGAGTACTGAAGATGAGGACAGAGACAGAGTACTGTTATGAAG
This sequence comes from Oncorhynchus kisutch, assembly GCF_002021735.2. Classification (NCBI taxonomy): domain Eukaryota; kingdom Metazoa; phylum Chordata; class Actinopteri; order Salmoniformes; family Salmonidae; genus Oncorhynchus; species Oncorhynchus kisutch. The sequence continues at coordinate 30,545,551 of NC_034178.2, read as the reverse complement.
ACAGAGAAACAGAGTACTGAGATGAGGACAGAGACAGAGTACTGTTATGAAGACAGAGAAACAGAGTAATGAAGATGAGGACAGAGAAACAGAGTACTGAGATGAAGACAGAGAAACAGAATACCGAGATGAAGACAGAGAACAGAGTACTGAGATGAAGACAGAGAAACAGAGTAATGTGATGAAGACAGAGAAACAGAGTACTGAAGATGAGGACAGAGAAACAGAGTAATGTGATGAAGACAGAGAAACAGAGTATTGAAGATGAGGACAGAGAAACAGAGTAATGTGATGAAGACAGAGAAACAGAGTATTGTGATGAAGACAGAGAAACAGAGTACTGAAGATGAGGACAGAGACAGAGTACTGTTATGAAGACAGAGAAACAGAGTACTGAGATGAGGACAGAGACAGAGTACTGTTATGAAGACAGAGAAACAGAGTAATGAAGATGAGGACAGAGAAACAGAGTAATGTGATGAAGACAGAGAAACAGAGTAATGAAGATGAGGACAGAGAAACAGAGTAATGTGATGAAGACAGAGAAACAGATTACTGAAGATGAGGACAGAGAAACAGAGTAATGTGACGAAGACAGAGAAACAGAGTAATGTGATGAAGACAGAGAAACAATACTGAGATGAAGACAGAGAAACAGAGCACTGAGATGAAAACAGAGAAACAGTAGTGTGATGAAGACAGAGAAACAGAGTACTGAGATGAAGACAGAGAAACAGAGTAATGAGATGAAGACAGAGAAACAGAGTACTGAGATGAAGACAGAGTAATGAGATGAAGACAGAGAAACAGAGTACTGAGATGAAGACAGAGAAACAGAGTACTGAGATGAAGACAGAGAAACAGAGTACTGAGATGAAGACAGAGAAACAGAGTAATTAGATGAAGACAGGGAAAGAGAGTACTGAAGATGAGGACAGAGAAACAATACTGAGATGAAGACAGAGAAACAGAGTACTGCGATGAAGACAGAGAAACAGAGTAATTAGATGAAGACAGAGAAACAGTAGTGTGATGAAGACAGAGAAACAGAGTACTGAGATGAAGACATAGACACAGAGTAATGTGATGAAGACAGAGAAACAGAGTACTGAGATGAAGACAGAGAAACAGAGTAATATGATGAAGACAGAGAAACAGAGTACTGAAGATGAGGACAGAGAAACAATACTGAGATGAAGACAGAGAAACAGAGTACTGCGATGAAGACAGAGAAACAGAGTAATTAGATGAAGACAGAGAAACAGAGTACTGAGATGAAGACAGAGAAACAGAGTACTGCGATGAAGACAGAGAAACAGAGTAATTAGATGAAGACAGAGAAACAGAATACTGAGATGAAGACAGAGAAACAGAGTACTGAGATGAAGACAGAGAAAAAGTTGTGTGATGAAGACAGAGAAACAGAGTACTGAGATGAAGACAGAGAAACAGAGTACTGAGATGAAGACAGAGAAACAGAATACCGAGATGAAGACAGAGAAACAGAGTACTGAGATGAAGACAGAGAAACAGAGTAATGTGATGAAGACAGAGAAACAGAGTACTGAGATGAAGACAGAGAAACAGAGTACTGAGATGAAGACAGAGAAACAGAGTAATGAGATGAAGAGAGAAACAGAGTAATGTGATGAAGACAGAGAAACAGAGTACTGAAGATGAGGACAGAGAAACAGAGTAATGTGATGAAGACAGAGAAACAGAGTATTGAAGATGAGGACAGAGAAACAGAGTAATGTGATGAAGACAGAGAAACAGAGTAATGTGATGAAGACAGAGAAACAGAGTACTGAAGATGAGGACAGAGACAGAGTACTGTTATGAAGACAGAGAAACAGAGTACTGAGATGAGGACAGAGACAGAGTACTGTTATGAAGACAGAGAAACAGAGTAATGAAGATGAGGACAGAGAAACAGAGTACTGAGATGAAGACAGAGAAACAGAATACCGAGATGAAGACAGAGAACAGAGTACTGAGATGAAGACAGAGAAACAGAGTAATGTGATGAAGACAGAGAAACAGAGTACTGAAGATGAGGACAGAGAAACAGAGTAATGTGATGAAGACAGAGAAACAGAGTACTGAGATGAGGACAGAGACAGAGTACTGTTATGAAGACAGAGAAACAGAGTAATGAAGATGAGGACAGAGAAACAGAGTAATGTGATGAAGACAGAGAAACAGAGTAATGAAGATGAGGACAGAGAAACAGAGTAATGTGATGAAGACAGAGAAACAGATTACTGAAGATGAGGACAGAGAAACAGAGTAATGTGACGAAGACAGAGAAACAGAGTAATGTGATGAAGACAGAGAAACAATACTGAGATGAAGACAGAGAAACAGAGCACTGAGATGAAAACAGAGAAACAGTAGTGTGATGAAGACAGAGAAACAGAGTACTGAGATGAAGACAGAGACACAGAGTAATGTGATGAAGACAGAGAAACAGAGTACTGAGATGAAGACAGAGAAACAGAGTACTGAGATGAAGACAGAGAAACAGAGTAATGAGATGAAGACAGAGAAACAGAGTACTGAGATGAAGACAGAGTAATGAGATGAAGACAGAGAAACAGAGTACTGAGATGAAGACAGAGAAACAGAGTACTGAGATGAAGACAGAGAAACAGAGTACTGAGATGAAGACAGAGAAACAGAGTACTGTGATGAAGACAGAGAAACAGAGTAATTAGATGAAGACAGAGAAACAGTAGTGTGATGAAGACAGAGAAACAGAGTACTGAGATGAAGACATAGACACAGAGTAATGTGATGAAGACAGAGAAACAGAGTACTGAGATGAAGACAGAGAAACAGAGTAATATGATGAAGACAGAGAAACAGAGTACTGAAGATGAGGACAGAGAAACAATACTGAGATGAAGACAGAGAAACAGAGTACTGCGATGAAGACAGAGAAACAGAGTAATTAGATGAAGACAGAGAAACAGTAGTGTGATGAAGACAGAGAAACAGAGTACTGAGATGAAGACATAGACACAGAGTAATGTGATGAAGACAGAGAAACAGAGTACTGAGATGAAGACAGAGAAACAGAGTAATATGATGAAGACAGAGAAACAGAGTACTGAAGATGAGGACAGAGAAACAATACTGAGATGAAGACAGAGAAACAGAGTACTGCGATGAAGACAGAGAAACAGAGTAATTAGATGAAGACAGAGAAACAGAGTACTGAGATGAAGACAGAGAAACAGAGTACTGCGATGAAGACAGAGAAACAGAGTAATTAGATGAAGACAGAGAAACAGAATACTGAGATGAAGACAGAGAAACAGAGTACTGAGATGAAGACAGAGAAAAAGTTGTGTGATGAAGACAGAGAAACAGAGTACTGAGATGAAGACAGAGAAACAGAATACCGAGATGAAGACAGAGAAACAGAGTACTGAGATGAAGACAGAGAAACAGAGTAATGTGATGAAGACAGAGAAACAGAGTACTGAGATGAAGACAGAGAAACAGAGTACTGAGATGAAGACAGAGAAACAGAGTAATGAGATGAAGACAGAGAAACAGAGTACTGAGATGAAGACAGAGTAATGAGATGAAGACAGAGAAACAGAGTACTGAGATGAAGACAGAGAAACAGAGTACTGAGATGAAGACAGAGAAACAGAGTACTGAGATGAAGACAGAGACACAGAGTAATTAGATGAAGACAGAGAAACAGTAGTGTGATGAAGACAGAGAAACAGAGTACTGAGATGAAGACATAGACACAGAGTAATGTGATGAAGACAGAGAAACAGAGTACTGAGATGAAGACAGAGAAACAGAGTAATGTGATGAAGACAGAGAAACAATACTGAGATGAAGACAGAGAAACAGAGCACTGAGATGAAAACAGAGAAACAGTAGTGTGATGAAGACAGAGAAACAGAGTACTGAGATGAAGACAGAGACACAGAGTAATGTGATGAAGACAGAGAAACAGAGTACTGAGATGAAGACAGAGAAAACAGAGTACTGAGATGAAGACAGAGAAACAGAGTAATGAGATGAAGACAGAGAAACAGAGTACTGAGATGAAGACAGAGTAATGAGATGAAGACAGAGAAACAGAGTACTGAGATGAAGACAGAGAAACAGAGTACTGAGATGAAGACAGAGAAACAGAGTACTGAGATGAAGACAGAGAAACAGAGTACTGTGATGAAGACAGAGAAAACAGAGTAATTAGATGAAGACAGAGAAACAGTAGTGTGATGAAGACAGAGAAACAGAGTACTGAGATGAAGACATAGACACAGAGTAATGTGATGAAGACAGAGAAACAGAGTACTGAGATGAAGACAGAGAAACAGAGTAATATGATGAAGACAGAGAAACAGAGTACTGAAGATGAGGACAGAGAAACAATACTGAGATGAAGACAGAGAAACAGAGTACTGCGATGAAGACAGAGAAACAGAGTAATTAGATGAAGACAGAGAAACAGTAGTGTGATGAAGACAGAGAAACAGAGTACTGAGATGAAGACATAGACACAGAGTAATGTGATGAAGACAGAGAAACAGAGTACTGAGATGAAGACAGAGAAACAGAGTAATATGATGAAGACAGAGAAACAGAGTACTGAAGATGAGGACAGAGAAACAATACTGAGATGAAGACAGAGAAACAGAGTACTGCGATGAAGACAGAGAAACAGAGTAATTAGATGAAGACAGAGAAACAGAGTACTGAGATGAAGACAGAGAAACAGAGTACTGCGATGAAGACAGAGAAACAGAGTAATTAGATGAAGACAGAGAAACAGAATACTGAGATGAAGACAGAGAAACAGAGTACTGAGATGAAGACAGAGAAAAAGTTGTGTGATGAAGACAGAGAAACAGAGTACTGAGATGAAGACAGAGAAACAGAATACCGAGATGAAGACAGAGAAACAGAGTACTGAGATGAAGACAGAGAAACAGAGTAATGTGATGAAGACAGAGAAACAGAGTACTGAGATGAAGACAGAGAAACAGAGTACTGAGATGAAGACAGAGAAACAGAGTAATGAGATGAAGACAGAGAAACAGAGTACTGAGATGAAGACAGAGTAATGAGATGAAGACAGAGAAACAGAGTACTGAGATGAAGACAGAGAAACAGAGTACTGAGATGAAGACAGAGAAACAGAGTACTGAGATGAAGACAGAGACACAGAGTAATTAGATGAAGACAGAGAAACAGTAGTGTGATGAAGACAGAGAAACAGAGTACTGAGATGAAGACATAGACACAGAGTAATGTGATGAAGACAGAGAAACAGAGTACTGAGATGAAGACAGAGAAACAGAGTAATATGATGAAGACAGAGAAACAATACTGAGATGAAGACAGAGAAACAGAGCACTGAGATGAAAACAGAGAAACAGTAGTGTGATGAAGACAGAGAAACAGAGTACTGAGATGAAGACAGAGACACAGAGTAATGTGATGAAGACAGAGAAACAGAGTACTGAGATGAAGACAGAGAAACAGAGTACTGAGATGAAGACAGAGAAACAGAGTAATGAGATGAAGACAGAGAAACAGAGTACTGAGATGAAGACAGAGTAATGAGATGAGACAGAGAAACAGAGTACTGAGATGAAGACAGAGAAACAGAGTACTGAGATGAAGACAGAGAAACAGAGTACTGAGATGAAGACAGAGAAACAGAGTACTGTGATGAAGACAGAGAAACAGAGTAATTAGATGAAGACAGAGAAACAGTAGTGTGATGAAGACAGAGAAACAGAGTACTGAGATGAAGACATAGACACAGAGTAATTGATGAAGACAGAGAAACAGAGTACTGAGATGAAGACAGAGAAACAGAGTAATATGATGAAGACAGAGAAACAGAGTACTGAAGATGAGGACAGAGAAACAATACTGAGATGAAGACAGAGAAACAGAGTACTGCGATGAAGACAGAGAAACAGAGTAATTAGATGAAGACAGAGAAACAGTAGTGTGATGAAGACAGAGAAACAGAGTACTGAGATGAAGACATAGACACAGAGTAATGTGATGAAGACAGAGAAACAGAGTACTGAGATGAAGACAGAGAAACAGAGTAATATGATGAAGACAGAGAAACAGAGTACTGAAGATGAGGACAGAGAAACAATACTGAGATGAAGACAGAGAAACAGAGTACTGCGATGAAGACAGAGAAACAGAGTAATTAGATGAAGACAGAGAAACAGAGTACTGAGATGAAGACAGAGAAACAGAGTACTGCGATGAAGACAGAGAAACAGAGTAATTAGATGAAGACAGAGAAACAGAATACTGAGATGAAGACAGAGAAACAGAGTACTGAGATGAAGACAGAGAAAAAGTTGTGTGATGAAGACAGAGAAACAGAGTACTGAGATGAAGACAGAGAAACAGAATACCGAGATGAAGACAGAGAAACAGAGTACTGAGATGAAGACAGAGAAACAGAGTAATGTGATGAAGACAGAGAAACAGAGTACTGAGATGAAGACAGAGAAACAGAGTACTGAGATGAAGACAGAGAAACAGAGTAATGAGATGAAGACAGAGAAACAGAGTACTGAGATGAAGACAGAGTAATGAGATGAAGACAGAGAAACAGAGTACTGAGATGAAGACAGAGAAACAGAGTACTGAGATGAAGACAGAGAAACAGAGTACTGAGATGAAGACAGAGACACAGAGTACTGAGATGAAGACAGAGAAACAGAGTAATGAGATGAAGACAGAGAAACAGAGTACTGAGATGAAGACAGAGTAATGAGATGAAGACAGAGAAACAGAGTACTGAGATGAAGACAGAGAAACAGAGTACTGAGATGAAGACAGAGAAACAGAGTACTGAGATGAAGACAGAGAAACAGAGTACTGTGATGAAGACAGAGAAACAGAGTAATGCGATGAAGACAGAGAAACAGAGTACTGAGATGAAGACAGAGAAACAGAGTACTGAGATGAAGACAGAGAAACATAGTACTGAGATGAAGACAGAGAAACAGAGTACTGAGATGAAGACAGAGAAACAATACTGAGATGAAGACAGAGAAACAGAGTACTGAGATGAAGACAGAGAAACAGAGCACTGAGATGAAAACAGAGAAACAGAATACTGAGATGAAGACAGAGAAACAGAGTACTGAGATGAAGACAGAGAAACAGTAGTGTGATGAAGACAGAGAAACAGAGTACTGAGATGAAGACAGAGACACAGAGTAATGTGATGAAGACAGAGAAACAGAGTACTGAGATGAAGACAGAGAAACAGAGTACTGAGATGAAGACAGAGAAACAGAGTATTGAAGATGAGGACAGAGAAACAGAGTACTGAGATGAAGACAGAGAAACAGAGTAATTAGATGAAGACAGAGAAACAGTAGTGTGATGAAGACAGAGAAACAGAGTACTGAAGATGAGGACAGAGAAACAATACTGAGATGAAGACAGAGAAACAGAGTACTGCGATGAAGACAGAGAAACAGAGTAATTAGATGAAGACAGAGAAACAGAGTACTGAGATGAAGACAGAGAAACAGAGTACTGCGATGAAGACAGAGAAACAGAGTAATTAGATGAAGACAGAGAAACAGAATACTGAGATGAAGACAGAGAAACAGAGTACTGAGATGAAGACAGAGAAAAAGTTGTGTGATGAAGACAGAGAAACAGAGTACTGAGATGAAGACAGAGAAACAGAATACCGAGATGAAGACAGAGAAACAGAGTACTGAGATGAAGACAGAGAAACAGAGTAATGTGATGAAGACAGAGAAACAGAGTACTGAGATGAAGACAGAGAAACAGAGTACTGAGATGAAGACAGAGAAACAGAGTAATGAGATGAAGACAGAGAAACAGAGTACTGAGATGAAGACAGAGTAATGAGATGAAGACAGAGAAACAGAGTACTGAGATGAAGACAGAGAAACAGAGTACTGAGATGAAGACAGAGAAACAGAGTACTGAGATGAAGACAGAGACACAGAGTACTGAGATGAAGACAGAGAAACAGAGTAATGAGATGAAGACAGAGAAACAGAGTACTGAGATGAAGACAGAGTAATGAGATGAAGACAGAGAAACAGAGTACTGAGATGAAGACAGAGAAACAGAGTACTGAGATGAAGACAGAGAAACAGAGTACTGAGATGAAGACAGAGAAACAGAGTACTGTGATGAAGACAGAGAAACAGAGTAATGCGATGAAGACAGAGAAACAGAGTACTGAGATGAAGACAGAGAAACAGAGTACTGAGATGAAGACAGAGAACATAGTACTGAGATGAAGACAGAGAAACAGAGTACTGAGATGAAGACAGAGAAACAATACTGAGATGAAGACAGAGAAACAGAGTACTGAGATGAAGACAGAGACACAGAGTAATGTGATGAAGACAGAGAAACAGAGTACTGAGATGAAGACAGAGAAACAGAGTACTGAGATGAAGACAGAGAAACAGAGTATTGAAGATGAGGACAGAGAAACAGAGTACTGAGATGAAGACAGAGAAACAGTAATGTGATGAAGACAGAGAAACAGACTAATGTGACGAAGACAGAGACACAGAGTACTGAGATGAAGACAGAGAAACAGAGTACTGAGATGAAGACAGAGAAACAGAGTAATTAGATGAAGACAGAGAAACAGTAGTGTGATGAAGACAGAGAAACAGAGTACTGAGATGAAGACATAGACACAGAGTAATGTGATGAAGACAGAGAAACAGAGTACTGAGATGAAGACAGAGAAACAGAATACAGAGATGAAGACAGAGAAACAGAGTACTGAGATGAAGACAGAGAAACAGAGTAATATGATGAAGACAGAGAAACAGAGTACTGAAGATGAGGACAGAGAAACAATACTGAGATGAAGACAGAGAAACAGAGTACTGCGATGAAGACAGAGAAACAGAGTAATTAGATGAAGACAGAGAAACAGAATACCGAGATGAAGACAGAGAAACAGAGTACTGAGATGAAGACAGAGAAACAGAGTACTGCGATGAAGACAGAGAAACAGAGTAATTAGATGAAGACAGAGAAACAGAATACTGAGATGAAGACAGAGAAACAGAGTACTGAGATGAAGACAGAGAAAAAGTTGTGTGATGAAGACAGAGAAACAGAGTACTGAGATGAAGACAGAGAAACAGAGTAATGTGATGAAGACAGAGAAACAGAGTACTGAAGATGAGGACAGAGAAACAGAGTAATGTGATGAAGACAGAGAAACAGAGTATTGAAGATGAGGACAGAGAAACAGAGTAATGAGATGAAGACAGAGAAACAGAGTAATGTGATGAAGACAGAGAAACAGAGTACTGAAGATGAGGACAGAGACAGAGTACTGTTATGAAGACAGAGAAACTGAGTACTGAGATGACGACAGAGAAACAGAGTACTGAGATGAAGACAGAGACACAGAGTAATGTGATGAAGACAGAGAAACAGAGTACTGAGATGAAGACAGAGAAACAGAGTACTGAGATGAAGACAGAGAAACAGAGTATTGAAGATGAGGACAGAGAAACAGAGTACTGAGATGAAGACAGAGAAACAGTAATGTGATGAAGACAGAGAAACAGACTAATGTGACGAAGACAGAGACACAGAGTACTGAGATGAAGACAGAGAAACAGAGTACTGAGATGAAGACAGAGAAACAGAGTAATTAGATGAAGACAGAGAAACAGTAGTGTGATGAAGACAGAGAAACAGAGTACTGAGATGAAGACATAGACACAGAGTAATGTGATGAAGACAGAGAAACAGAGTACTGAGATGAAGACAGAGAAACAGAATACAGAGATGAAGACAGAGAAACAGAGTACTGAGATGAAGACAGAGAAACAGAGTAATATGATGAAGACAGAGAAACAGAGTACTGAAGATGAGGACAGAGAAACAATACTGAGATGAAGACAGAGAAACAGAGTACTGCGATGAAGACAGAGAAACAGAGTAATTAGATGAAGACAGAGAAACAGAATACCGAGATGAAGACAGAGAAACAGAGTACTGAGATGAAGACAGAGAAACAGAGTACTGCGATGAAGACAGAGAAACAGAGTAATTAGATGAAGACAGAGAAACAGAATACTGAGATGAAGACAGAGAAACAGAGTACTGAGATGAAGACAGAGAAAAAGTTGTGTGATGAAGACAGAGAAACAGAGTACTGAGATGAAGACAGAGAAACAGAGTAATGTGATGAAGACAGAGAAACAGAGTACTGAAGATGAGGACAGAGAAACAGAGTAATGTGATGAAGACAGAGAAACAGAGTATTGAAGATGAGGACAGAGAAACAGAGTAATGAGATGAAGACAGAGAAACAGAGTAATGTGATGAAGACAGAGAAACAGAGTAATTAGATGAAGACAGAGAAACAGAATACCGAGATGAAGACAGAGAAACAGAGTACTGAGATGAAGACAGAGAAACAGAGTACTGCGATGAAGACAGAGAAACAGAGTAATTAGATGAAGACAGAGAAACAGAATACTGAGATGAAGACAGAGAAACAGAGTACTGAGATGAAGACAGAGAAAAAGTTGTGTGATGAAGACAGAGAAACAGAGTACTGAGATGAAGACAGAGAAACAGAGTAATGTGATGAAGACAGAGAAACAGAGTACTGAAGATGAGGACAGAGAAACAGAGTAATGTGATGAAGACAGAGAAACAGAGTATTGAAGATGAGGACAGAGAAACAGAGTAATGAGATGAAGACAGAGAAACAGAGTAATGTGATGAAGACAGAGAAACAGAGTACTGAAGATGAGGACAGAGACAGAGTACTGTTATGAAGACAGAGAAACTGAGTACTGAGATGAAGACAGAGAAACAGAGTACTGAGATGAAGACAGAGACACAGAGTAATGTGATGAAGACAGAGAAACAGAGTACTGAGATGAAGACAGAGAAACAGAGTACTGAGATGAAGACAGAGAAACAGAGTATTGAAGATGAGGACAGAGAAACAGAGTACTGAGATGAAGACAGAGAAACAGTAATGTGATGAAGACAGAGAAACAGACTAATGTGACGAAGACAGAGACACAGAGTACTGAGATGAAGACAGAGAAACAGAGTACTGAGATGAAGACAGAGAAACAGAGTAATTAGATGAAGACAGAGAAACAGTAGTGTGATGAAGACAGAGAAACAGAGTACTGAGATGAAGACATAGACACAGAGTAATGTGATGAAGACAGAGAAACAGAGTACTGAGATGAAGACAGAGAAACAGAATACAGAGATGAAGACAGAGAAACAGAGTACTGAGATGAAGACAGAGAAACAGAGTAATATGATGAAGACAGAGAAACAGAGTACTGAAGATGAGGACAGAGAAACAATACTGAGATGAAGACAGAGAAACAGAGTACTGCGATGAAGACAGAGAAACAGAGTAATTAGATGAAGACAGAGAAACAGAATACCGAGATGAAGACAGAGAAACAGAGTACTGAGATGAAGACAGAGAAACAGAGTACTGCGATGAAGACAGAGAAACAGAGTAATTAGATGAAGACAGAGAAACAGAATACTGAGATGAAGACAGAGAAACAGAGTACTGAGATGAAGACAGAGAAAAAGTTGTGTGATGAAGACAGAGAAACAGAGTACTGAGATGAAGACAGAGAAACAGAGTAATGTGATGAAGACAGAGAAACAGAGTACTGAAGATGAGGACAGAGAAACAGAGTAATGTGATGAAGACAGAGAAACAGAGTATTGAAGATGAGGACAGAGAAACAGAGTAATGAGATGAAGACAGAGAAACAGAGTAATGTGATGAAGACAGAGAAACAGAGTACTGAAGATGAGGACAGAGACAGAGTACTGTTATGAAGACAGAGAAACTGAGTACTGAGATGAAGACAGAGAAACAGAGTACTGAGATGAAGACAGAGAAACAGAGTAATGTGATGAAGACAGAGAAACAGAGTACTGAAGATGAGGACAGAGAAACAGAGTAATGTGATGAAGACAGAGAAACAGAGTACTGAAGATGAGGACAGAGAAACAGAGTAATGTGATGAAGACAGAGAAACAGAGTATTGAAGATGAGGACAGAGAAACAGAGTAATGTGATGAAGACAGAGAAACAGAGTAATGTGATGAAGACAGAGAAACAGAGTGCTGAAGATGAGGACAGAGACAGAGTACTGTTATGAAGACAGAGAAACAGAGTACTGAGATGAGGACAGAGACAGAGTACTGTTATGAAGACAGAGAAACAGAGTAATGAAGATGAGGACAGAGAAACAGAGTAAAGTGATGAAGACAGAGAAACAGAGTAATGAAGATGAGAAACAGAGTAATGTGATGAAGACAGAGAAACAGATTACTGAAGATGAGGACAGAGAAACAGAGTAATGTGACGAAGACAGAGAAACAGAGTACTGTGATGAAGACAGAGAAACAGAGTAATGTGATGAAGACAGAGAAACAGAGTAATGTGATGAAGACAGAGAAACAGAGTACTGAAGATGAGGACAGAGACAGAGTACTGTTATGAAGACAGAGAAACAGAGTAATGTGATGAAGACAGAGAAACAGAGTACTGTTATGAAGACAGAGAAACAGAGTAATGAAGATGAGGACAGAGAAACAGAGTAATGTGATGAAGACAGAGAAACAGAGTAATGTGATGAAGACAGAGAAACAGATTACTGAAGATGAGGACAGAGAAACAGAGTAATGTGATGAAGAGAGAGAAACAGATTACTGAAGATGAGGACAGAGAAACAGAGTAATGTGACGAAGACAGAGAAACAGAGTACTGTGATGAAGACAGAGAAACAGAGTAATGTGATGAAGACAGAGAAACAGAGTAATGTGATGAAGACAGAGAAACAGAGTACTGAAGATGAGGACAGAGACAGAGTACTGTTATGAAGACAGAGAAACAGAGTAATGTGATGAAGACAGAGAAACAGAGTACTGTTATGAAGACAGAGAAACAGAGTAATGAAGATGAGGACAGAGAAACAGAGTAATGTGATGAAGACAGAGAAACAGAGTAATGTGATGAAGACAGAGAAACAGAGTAATGTGATGAAGACAGAGAAACAGAGTACTGAAGATGAGGACAGAGACAGAGTACTGTTATGAAGACAGAGAAACAGAGTAATGTGATGAAAACAGAGAAACAGAGTTATGTGATGAAGACAGAGAAACAGAGTAATGTGATGAAGACAGAGAAACAGAGTAATGTGATGAAGACAGAGAAATAGAGTAATGTGATGAAGACAGAGAAACAGAGTACTGAAGATGAAGACAGAGACAGAGTACTGAGTGAACAGAGCTGTGGATTACGCAGGAGGAGAGAAAATGGAATTCTCTGAGGGACAAGGGAGAGATTTGTATGGACATATTGACTACTGAAAGTAAAATTAGTCAGACGGATGAAGGGATGGACAGGTCACAGATCACCAGGAAGGAAGGGCAGAGAACAAGGGAGGAACCATTCTTCACATGCAGCGCCCTGGACATGGGCACTAAATTTTAACTTCCTCATTCATCATGACCTTTCCTCCTCTGCTATAATGACTGTGTCCTTGAAGGGACGTCACAGTTAGAGAAACACATTGATAGACTACAACCGTTTGGCATTGATGGTCAGCCAAATATGAAAGATCCCACTTTAGAACCAAAGAAACAACTTCTGAAGGTTTTATGTCTTCATCAGCTCGGCATGGACGCTTCACAAATCATTCATAGGCAAAGTCATATAAAAGGTGACAGAAAAGGTTATTCTTTACGTGTAGGCTAACCCTTCAGTCATATTTGCAGGCAAATTCAAAGCAGTGTAGAATCTGGAGGTAATTGTTTAGCCAGCAGCTCTCCATTGTTGCTTTCGTAATTGAAAACTGTTGTAGTGGATGGTAAATTCTTAACAATGTCCTTTAGCTAGGTTGACCCTTGCTTTGTATGCACAACACCACACCCACAACACCACACCACACCCACAACACCACACCACACAACACCACACAACATCACACGGCCACACAACTGATGGAGTCTCCTTTAATTCATTTTGTGGAAATCATTTCGTTAGACTAATTAGCTCTGCTGTGTGTGTCATTGTTTCAGGGGTTCACCATCTCGTTAGGAGTGACTGTATGAAATGAATAGTCATTTGGATGATTAAGGTGTTGAATGTTCAATGTTCAGTACACAAGCACATGGGTACATAATTAGTCATGTTATTATGTTTTACTAATGAGGTATAGTGATATCATAGCCATTATGCCATACTTTAAAAGGCTACACGAGGTAGTGGAGGATACTCTTTGCTGAGAGTAGGAGGGTTTATGTCTGGCTAGCTGTGAGTGGGAGGGTCTTAGTGATAGGGGGTGGACCCCCAGGCAGAAAATAGGACACTTCTGTCTCTAACGAGAGTTTCTGACTTTCCTGTCTTTTAGGAGACGAAAACCCTCTCCTGATGTGCTTGGGGAATAGGGCTCCTTTGATGTTGTACCAGAAATGAAAGTCCTCTTAGTGGGAGTCTAAATAGGGTTTGTAATTTTCGAGCCCAGGGACTGTGTGGCTGGTTGGATAATTCTGGGATGGGAACCAGATCGCCCCCTAGAGGCGTGCTGGGGATTGAAGTGGGAGCAGAGAGGATACCTAAATACAGTACTAAGGCATGGGCACCATGCAGAAACACATGGAAGAGACTACCTCTCTAGACCCTCACTCTATTTTGCCACTGGGTGACTTAATAGTAGTACTCCATGTTACAATCCCTTTGCAATGAACTATGTCAGACCTGTTGTATAACCAGTTAGGAGCCAAAAGACCAAAAACATGCCAATACAGAAAGCAACCCTGCACTGAACTCAGCTAGCCACGAAAATGCCTTTGACAGAAATTCCTTGTTCTCTGGGTTTGGAAAAGTTTAATATTACTCAACATATTCATGTTATTCAATGGCCCTACCTTCTCCAATCCAAACACTAACTGTCTGTACCTCCTGGAATAACAGGGTTGTAACCATGGTTTCTTCTTCCATTTGCAACACACATTTCAACAGCGCTAGCTAGTCTCAACACGTGTAGCTCACAATTTGCTACAGTACATGGTCTGAAATTGTACCAATTTAGCTTGCGCCTTACAGAAATGCCATTTCCCCTGACAGTTAGGACAAATGTGTAGGCCCATTGAGGAGCATGCGGAGCTTGGCACCAGCCACTGCCTCTTGAATTATACAGTCTATGAACAGCAGTCAGCGCACTCAGTGTTTTCCCTAGAGAGCAGATTGGCTCTGTAAGGCGGTTTCCCACACACACACACTCTGACATCTACACACTGACCCGGCAGAGCCATGTATTGACCTTTGACCCTAACCTCTGATTCCTGTGTGTTTCCTGTGTAGAGGCTAGCCAGAGAGGCGGAGCAGCTGCAGACAATGTATCCCTGGCAGGACGGGATCAAGGTAAAATCAGAACCTTCTCTCTCTGTATATCTCTCTCTCTCTCTGTATCTCTCTCTCTCGCTGTATATCTCTCTCTCTCTGTATCTACCTCTCTGTGTATATACATCTCTCTGTATATACAGTGCCTTGCGAAAGTATTCGGCCCCCTTGAACTTTGCGACCTTTTGCCACATTTCAGGCTTCAAACATAAAGATATAAAACGGTATTTTTTTGTGAAGAATCAACAACAAGTGGGGCACAATCATGAAGTGGAACGACATTTATTGGATATTTCAAACTTTTTTAACAAATCAAAAACAGAAAAATTGGGCGTGCAAAATTATTCAGCCCCTTTACTTTCAGTGCAGCAAACTCTCTCCAGAAGTTCAGTGAGGATCTCTGAATGATCCAAGGCACTGTATATATATATATATATATATATATATATATATATATATATATATATATATATTTGTACATCTCTCTCTGTATATCTCTCTCTCTCTGTGTATATATATATCTCTCTCTGTATATTTCCCTCTCTCTGTATCTCTCTCTCTGTATATATCTCTCTCTGTATATCTCTCTCTCTGTATGTCTCTCTCTGTATATTTCTCTCTGTATCTCTCTCTCTCTCTCTCTGTATCTCTCTCTCTATCTCTCTCTACTCTCTCTCCCTCTCTCTCTCTACCTCTCTCTACCCCTCTCTCTCTCTGTCTCTCTCTCTCTCTACCTCTCTCTCTCTCTCTACTCACTCTCTTTTCCTCTTTTTCTATCTATTAATCTCTTCTTCATGTTTACATTTATCCTCCAAAGTTTTGTTTTTCTTTTAAATGCCAATGCTATCAATGTTACAGACACATGTACACACTCACATATACCACCCCAGATAATGATGTACGTGTTTGAGCATGTAATAATATACAACAGCCTGATTCTACATATGGTCAATCTGTGTAGTGCCTGAAAGGGAAAAGCAGGTTGAACTTTGCATTTCCCAGCACCTGACATTTAAAACAGTGGAACACCACTAACTGCTAATGTCTACAGTTCAGAAGCTTGGGTATTACTTGGCTTGTGTGTGTGTGTGTGTGTGTGTGTGTGTGTGTGTGTGTGTGTGTGTGTGTGTGTGTGTGTGTGTGTGTGTGTGTGTGTGTGTGTGTGTGTGTTTGCGTGTGTGCAGTATGTGTGTGTTTGCATGTGTGCAGTATGTGTGTGTTTGCGTGTGTGTGTTTGCGCGTGTGCAGTATGTGTGTGTACGCACATGGTCCACTGACTCTCAGATTAACAAACAAACAGATGCCCTGCAAATACACACACGTACTGACACACACACTCAATCTCACACCCAGCAGCAGACACACACACACACACACACACACTCATTCTCCAATGTCGTATCCTCTGTCTCCAGGGAGACGAGCTCACTGTCATGGTACACCTCCCACAAATGGATTTTTAACCCTGTGCTTCCCGGGGGATATTTGAGAAAAGGCTTTAACTGATTTAAAACTCATAATTATGAGCCCTACATCCCAGAAAAGTCCATTTTTATTCATGGTCGCTTACACTCTGAAGCCAGAGTCACAGAGTGGCTGTTTCTGGACCTGTCTCTGCCCACTGTTCCGACCGAACCAGGGTGGTTCTGTCTGTCAGTGCCTTCCTCTCTGTCTGCCAGTGGTCAGCTGGTCAGCTTTAATGCGTCTCGATCGGATGTGTACCCATGCAGGTAGTTGGGTTTGGGTCACAGTGCCCTCACACAGCACACCTGTTCATAGGTAACTGCATCCAATATGGCTTCACTGTCTCTTCAAGTGGAAAAGCCAACTCTCTCCCCCTCACTTCCCCTCTCCCGGTATCTCCCTCTCTCTCTCTCTTTCTCTCTCTCTCTCTCTCTCTCTCTCTCTCTCTCTCTCTCTCTCACTCCTTCCTCCCTCCTCCCCTTCGCTCCTTCTGTCTGATCCTCACCCCTTTCCCTCCCTCCACCTTTTTTTCTTATCTGTCACAGTCTTTAATCAGCCATGAAAACAGTTAGAAAATATAATATTGTTGCAAATACTGCAAATGAATCCTAATGGCGCTACTCCATTAATAATGTATTGGAGCTGATTTCATTTGCCTTTATAATTAGAGCAGGTAATGAATCTCGGCAGGGGCGACTGTGAAGCCATTAAAAAAACCTTGGCGGGGAGGAGAGGAGGAGGAGGGAGGGAGGCGAGAGGAAGATATGCCACGTTCCCTGTGAGAAGATTTCTCCTGTTTGTAGATTTTGTGCTTTTCTAATTTCCGTTTGGGTGAACACTCGGCTGAGTGACATTGTAATTAGATTAGGGCGGCATGCTCTTTGGGCATATTAGGAGCAGCGCAGAGCATCTTAAACGAACGGGAGGAGCAAGCTGTCAGAGGCCCAGAGAAAGGTGTTTATGTAAGAGAGACGGGGGGGGGGAGGTGGAATGAAGTCTTGTGTGAGTATGTTTATCTATGTGTACGGGAGTGTGCTTGTTTGCAGGGGGGGGGGGGGGGGGGGGGTTGGGGTATTTGTGTGATTGTGTGTGTGTATGTGTCTCTGTGTGTGTTTAACGTTCTGCTCCCAACCTGGCCCGGCCCATCTGCTCTGTTCAATAACACCAGTGACATCATACGACTCAATGACACGGCTGTTCCCTCTGCCTCTGGACTGCTGCCGTCACATCTGTTACCGTAATGACGGATCACACTCCTCTCCTCTTCCCGTTGCAACTCTAGCGATGGTGCCTGGGTTTTATAATACGATGCGACGGTCCGGCGTTATGAACATCGGGCTGCTCACCGTCGTAACAACGGTGGTGATGGTCGTTCAGGGTTTTCATTCCACCGCAAATGAAATGGTGTGTGAAAATAGACATTGGAGTGGTTGATCTCTCCTGATTTCTCAAGGTCATGGGTCTTCCTATCCCAGCTCCGTCACCAGTCTCTTCCCAGGCCATTCATTCTATTGTATTGGCTCTGGGAGCATTCTCCTGGGTATTTGTTTATTTTATTTAATTTTATTTATATATACAGTATATATGTATATGTATATATCTCTTTTTTTAGGAGGTAGATCAGCTTTAATATTGCAGATGGATTGTGGCTTTTTTTTGTAAAGATGCTATTATTTCTATGATATTATTATTTGAAATATTATATATTTTTAAATATATTTTATATATTTTTAATAGTAGAGTAGTTCTACAGCTCCACGACTATTGGAGCCAATGACTACAAGAACCATCCCCTAAGGCATTTCACAATACAGTCATATTCAATATAATAGTTGAAATTATACACAATGATAGAATTGCACATTTGGAGGCCAGTGAGATGAATGGGATGGGAAGCTAGAAGGTATGGCCTTTAGTGCACCTCATAAAAGCATTATCTGGTCATAAATGTCATTTCAGGCAATCCACTACATGGGGGAGTAGATTTGCAATGACGATTCGTGCCATTGAATCGCATATTCGGTATTTTATAGCATTTTTATAACTGAAAGATACCCTATTGGGTAACACTTTACTCGGCACCCAGAGTAATAATATTGTATATGTATTTATTATGGATCCCCATTACCTGCTGCCAAGGCAAAATTAATGAGGTTATACAATATAACCATATCATAATATGTCATAACAGCTGACATAACTTGTCATAACTTGATGTGGTCATAACACTGTCACAACACATATATTTAGACTTGAAGTGACATACGTTGCATGGCTCAGGATAACATGAAAACAGCCTAACCAGCTCTGCTATTGCGAGTAAAATGGTGAGTGTTTTCTCATTTGTGTCTGGAAGTAGCTAGCAAGCTAGCCAGTTAACTTGGCTGCTTGACTGCCGTTGTGAGGCCAGAGCGCTCGGGCGGCAGGTAGCCTCGTGGTTAGAGCGTTGGGCCAGTAACTGAAAGGTTGCTAGATCAAATCCCCGAGCTGACAAGGTAAAAATCTGTCGTTCTACCCCTGAACAAGGCAGTTAACCCAATCTTCCTAGGCCGTCATTGTAAATAAGAATTTGTTCTTAACTGACTTGCCAAGTTAAATGAATAAAAAAGAAGTACTCCTCGGCCAGAGCATCCAGTGTGGTAGCTCTATGAGTGCTCCGAGAGCGAAACGCTCTGAATTTACGAACACACTCTGGCAGTCCAGATTGAATTTACTAACACACCCTTATGATGATCATTATGCTTCTTGACAGTGTCATAAAGTGTATTTTCTTAGTCCAAGTAAAGTGACACAGGATGGTCGTAATGCTTCATAATAGAGTGTCATAAAGTGTCTTTTCTACAGGTTATTTAAAATATGATGAAATAAAACATGACGGTAAAGAGTTCATTACAACAACAATAAAGAATTTAAGAAAATTATTTTAAGAATTTTTTAAAAGAAAAATGTGGGTTTTGACACTCTTATGTAGGTGTCATAACCAGCCATAAAATAACCCAATATATGTCACAACAGGCGTAACTATTTGGATCATGACAGTGTAGATCTCTTTTTACTTGCACACGATATTGCTGTACCGCCCCATCCTACCCATAGAGGTCCACCGCCCTGCAGCGCCCCAACTCAACACACCCCACTCAGCTTTAGGATCTTAGTGAAACATTTATTATTGGTTTCCAGGTGTGTTAGGCCAAGGCCAGAGTGACAACCAACAGTACGGCAGGAATGTGCCAGGAATGATCAGCCCAGCAGCTAGGGATTGCCTAAATAGGTCATTCCCCTGACGTGGACACTTTTTCAAAAGACTCTTTTTGTCATACAGAATTCCAAGGCATCCAGAACTTATGAACGTTGCACAGTATATACCCCTATGATCTTGTAATAAATCCAATCTCGCGTATACATAACCATTGTGACATTGTGGGAGGATAACCAACCTTACAATTAATGGCAATGTATATCTTAGCCGCTATAAATGCTAGGTTACACGGTTTCTTCTGATAACAGTCTCCAGTATCAACATTTCCAAGCAAAGACAAACAGGGAGAAGGGAGAATCTGTAGACATGCTGAGATAAAAGAACATACTCTTTGCCGGAATTCAGCCAGCCTTCACAAGAGCATAACATATGCAAATATGTCCCCTTTAGTGTTTTACACCTCCAGCAGAGGAATTACATTTCTGAGTGCGTGATATTCAGTTTCACTGGCATATAGTACGTTCTATGGATGGTCTTAAACTGCAGTAATGTATGTCTGATGATATGAACATGACTGGGCATTCAAACACATCTGTATCCATTCATCATATTCACTAGTGTCTCCCAGGTCTTCCTCGTATTTTTGTTGACATGTTTTGTGTAGCCTCGATGAAGCCTTGACACAGTTTGGAAATCAACTTTAGAGGTTTTTCAGACTGTCTTAAAATAGTTTCAATCTTTGAATATTCTGGCTTGTCCAGTGTTTGCTGCACAGAGAATAAAGTGTTGCATCTGCAAAGGTTCACCTCAGCGCCATTGCAGACTAGTCTTCCCTGGTTGCCTGACCCTGCTGAGACCTCTGTCACCATCTGATCCTGCTCAGATGAGGCATGAAAATAATTCCCTTGGTGTACATTTATACATTACAGTGGAGGATGCTGAGGGGAGGACAGCTCATAATAAAGGCTGGAATGGAGTCAATGGAATGGCATCAACCACATGAAGACTCCATTCCAGTCATTATTATGAGTCGTCTTCCCTTCAGCAGCCTCCACTGATACATTATATTATTCAAGAATAGAACCAATGTTTTAATAATTGAAATTACCACTATTCACAGATCCCAGACTGTAGCCTACCCATCAACTCAAGATGGAACTTTGTGTCCATTCACTGATTGTTATAATATACTGCAAAATTCACCTGAGCTCCGTAGACTGGTCTTCCCTGGCTGTCTGACCCTGAAGGGACACCTGTCACCATCTGATTCTGCTAAGACATGATGAGCATAGTGTTGTGTACTGACTGTTGGAGTGGGAATTAGTTAGCTAGGGAAACTGACAGATCAATAACGTTACATTGCTACACTGACTCTAATAAAAACTAGCATTGCGCTGTCAAATAAACTTCAGAATATCAGCCTTCAATTGTTTGGCCTCGTTTGAATTGTTTGATTCAGGTAAAAAAAAATATTGAGATAAAAATAATAGCTAACGTTAGCCAACTTTTGGCTAGCTCTAATGTTAATTTACTTCTGTTGAAAACAAAGGCTACAAAACATTTCCATACACAAAACAGCTGTTAGATACTGCTAATTGGCAGATAGTTAGAGGCTAGAGCTGAACTGGCTGTGGTAGCTACTTGCTAGCTAGTTCATTCACTTCAGACAAAACATCAGTCGAGAGGGGATGAAACATTAGCTCACGTTACATGTCAATTAAACTATTAGCGCAGCACAGGGAATAAATACTTTTTTATGTTAAGTCAAACAGCAGTTACCTTGCCAGCTACATCAGTCAAAGGAGGAGGAGCCCGTTTCTGCTCTGCTTGCTTTTACAACTCTGAGAAAAAGCACAACACACACAAGAAAACAGCTTGTAGAATCATGATTTTGAGTTTTCAGTTCATCGTTCGCCGAATGACTCGAAAGAGTTGTTCTTTTGACAGAACGAGTCGAAAAGTCAATAAAAAGAGCCGAACTTCCAATCACTAATGGTAGTTTGTGGTTGCACGCCGTCAAGGGGTTTGTGTGTCACCCAGTATATAACTTCATGTTAATGTATTTATAATCAGGAAGTACAACTGTGATGTAATCATGTCTGACGATTAAATCGTGACTGTTGAGCTTAAATGTAAATGCTAACCTTGTTATCCTTGTTTATTGAAAAAAAGTGTTCTGTTCATTTCCTGGTCTGAGAATGATGGGGGGAAAAAAAAAAGCGTTGGAGCGTATAGTTAATGAGTGGGTTGTCGGTATAATGGGTAGGAGATAGGGACATGGTGGGAAAAAAACTTGGTTAAAGAAGGAGGGAGAGAAGAGAGGAAGGGATGGAAGGCATTCACTTTCCATCTGAATGTGATGTGGCAGCTGCTGTACGTTTGAAATGCATTAGCGCTAATAGCTGTGCCATTAGAGGGGAGAGAGAGAGGCACTCTACTGATGGGTTACTATGGAGAAACGGGGCGAGGGGGGGGGGGTGGACTCGGAGAGAGAGGGAGAGAGAAGGTGAGGTCATCGTGAGTGAGGGAGCAGGTTTGAGAGGGAGAGAAGAGAGAGAGATAAGGAGAAAGACTCAAAGAGAAGGAGATCTCCCATTTGCTATAATCATCACCCTCTAATCAATCAAGCCTTTCATCATGGGACAAGAACGTGTGCTGTGTGTGTGTGTGTGTGTGTGTGTGTGTGTGTGTGTGTGTGTGTGTGTGTGTGTGTGTGTGTGTGTGTGTGTGTGTGTGTGTGTGTGTGTGTGTGTGTGTGTGTGTGTGTGTGTACTGCGTGTGTACTGCGTGTGTACTACGTGTGTACTGTGTGTGTACTGTAACAAATATAGGTTGAACAGGGTGGTTAAGGTGGCCAGCAAGGTCATCGGGGTACAACAGGTACAGCTCTCTGTGACATTCAGAAAGCATGTGGTGAGGAGTGCTAACAGTATCCTAGACTGTCCTGGTCACACCCCCCCCCATGACCAATTTGCACTTCTCCCCTCAGGTCGATGTTTAGACTTCCCAAACTCAATAGCAACAGATACAATAACTTTTTTTTTACCCACAGGCCATTCACTTTCTCGATCTGCACGTGAAATGAAATAATCGCTGCACTTTTGAACAATGACTGTTGCTTTTTTATCCATCTCATTGATACATGTTATGTGTATATCGGTTGTATGGTTGTCACTGTTTTTTGATGTTGTTGTTTTTTACTGTTGAACTCTGACTGCACGGCACGATAACGTCAACTTGAACTACTGCGTGCGTGATTTTATGCATCTCGCAGGGTTATTCTAGCAAACCTGGTTCTCATTATTCGCCGCGCATGTTTTTCTGATTGTATGACATTGTTTTGTTATCTCTAAGCTCCAACATTTTAGATAAACAGGATTTTAAAAAGTGTTCCTTCACTGATTAGGTGCACTTATGACAGTGACATAATTATAGTCACATACAGTGCATTCAGATCCCTTGACTTTTTCCACATTTCATTACCCCATAATGACAAAGCGAAAACAGGTTTGTAGAAATTTTAGCAAACGTATTAAATATAAAAACAGAAATACCTTATTTACATAAGTATTCAGACCCATTGCTGTGAGATTCAAAATTGAGCTCAGGTGCATTCTGTTTCCATTGATCATCCTTGAGAAGTTTCTACAACTTGAGTGGAGTCCACCTTTTGTAAATTCAATTGATTGGGCATGATTTGGAAAGGCACACACCTATCTATATAAGATCCCACAGTTGACAGTGCGTGTCAGAGCAAAAACCAAGCCATGAGGTCGAAGGAATTGTCCCTAGAGCTCCGAGACAGGATTGTGTCGAGGCACAGATCTGGGGAAGGGTACCAAACATTTCTGCAGCCTTAAAGATCCCCAAGAACACAGTGGCCTCCATCATTCTCAGATGTAAGAAGTTTGGAACCACCAAGACTTTTCCTAGAGCTGGCCGCCTGGCCAAACTGAGCAATTGGGGGAGAAGGGCCTTGGTCAGGGAGGTGACAAAGAACCTGATGGTCACTCTGACAGAGCTCCAGAGTTCCTCTGTGGAGATGGGAGAACCTTCCAGATGGACAACCATCTCGGCAGCACTCCACTAATCAGGCCTTTATTCAGGCCTTTATGGGAGAATGGCCAGACGGAAGCCACTCCTCAGTAAAAGACCCATGACAGCCCGCTTGGAGTTTGCCAAAAAACACCTAAAGATCTCTCAGACCATGAGAAACAAGATTATCTGGTCTGATGATACCAAGATTTAACTTTTTGGCCTGAATGACAAGCGTCACGTCTAGAGGAAACCTGGCACCATCCCTACGGTGAAGCATGGTGGTGGCAGCATCATGCTTTGGGGATGTTTTTCACCGGCAGGACTGGAAGACTAATCAGGATGGAGGTAAAGATGAACGGAGCAAAGTACAGAGATCCTTGATGAACACCTGCTCCAGAGCGCTGAGGATCTCAGACTGGGGAGAAGCTTCTCCTTCCAACAGGACAACGACTGTAAGCCAACAGCCAAGACAACCCATGAGTGGCTTCCGTAAATGTCATATTTAAGTTTTAAAAAATAATAATCCATTTGCACAAAAAAAAACACGATTTTTGCTTTGTCATTATGGGGTATTGTGTGTAGATTGATGAGGAAAACAATCAATTCAATACATTTCAGAATAAGGCTGTAACGTAGCAAAATGTGGAAAAGTCAAGGGGGTCTGAATACTTTCAGAATGCGCTGTATGTCCCCTTAGTGAGCCGCACCCCTAGTGGCAGGGGTAAGAGTTGACACTCCTGTTTGTTCCCCTGACCTTGTCATTCCTGCTTATAATGCATTTATTTGAGACAATTGGCCCTTCATTGTGGCGGGAGGATGGCTCTCTCAGCCAGGCCCTCAGAGCAGAGCGACGCGAGCGGCTCCATTAATGACAGAATACATTAGTCTTATAAGGGCCGTCTTCAAGGGACCACAATCAGGTGAAATAGACAGACACCAAAGGACACCTCAATGGGCTTCTGTTTCATCTCTTTCCCCCACTCAACTTTCTTATTTTTTTGTCTTCTTTGGGGGAGGGGGGGGGGGGTATTTCGAAGCCCTATGTTCATCTCTGGACAGACTGGGAGAGACAGGAATTGTCTGTGCAATCATTTTTCTGTTTCATGTTTTAGATGAAATATTTTCTTATTTCAGTAATAAGACCGTTTTCCTTATGATGAGCGGAACCCAGTCACAGCGCCTTTTGGGCATGAGGACGAGACGGTGAACAGACTGATCGTTAAGTTTAATAGAACAGGGTAGTATACTGCACTAAACCTGCTACGAGATATATATATTCTTTATTTGAATGTCTATTTTGTATGGGGGAATGGGGATGTTTTTCTCTCTAGTTATTCTATCATCCTGTATCACTTCCTCTTTTTGTATATCAAATAATCCACATTCAGCCATTCCCAGTGACTGAAGAGGCTCTCTCTGAGTTGGGACCGTTTTTCCTGTTTCAGCACATTTATGTGAGCCAGAACTCAACTCTTAGTAGGAGCTAAAGAGAGAGGGCGGGAGAGAGGGAAGGAGGGAGAGAGGGAAGGAGGGAGGGAGGGAGATGTGGCTTTCGGAGCACTTTTTAAATATACGAACGTATTTCAAACACTGATAAGCATGAACACATTGTGTAATCATAAATGAACTGCTTCTATTTTTCTATGTGAACTTTTCTCTTTCCTGTGGCTGTGCTGAGAGAGAGGCAGAGTGCTAGCAGCCTGCCGAGTGCGCAATGGAACTCATAAACAGCGTTATCTCTGAATCCCGCGCCATGGAACGGACTTCCATCTGTTCACCACTGGAGGGAAAGGAATGGAAGGGGGTAGGAGGGCTGGAGAAAACAGACTGGGCCCAGTCTGGCTACTATACTATACTATACTATACTATAGTAGCCAGACTGGGCCCAGTCTCTGTCTCTCTGCTGAGTAATCCAGACCATCAGATATGCTTGATAGGTATGTTGTCCTCGCTAAATTGTATACTGTGTTGGATTTTCTCCAGCCCTCCTACCCCCTTCCATTCCTTTCCCTCCAGTGGTGAACAGATGGAAGTCCGTTCCATGGCGCGGGATTCAGAGATAACGCTGTTTATGAGTTCCATTGCGCACTATACTATACTATACAATACTATACTATACTATACTATACACAATGCTGAGGCAAGTCTTCTTGCAGCTATCACACCCGCTGACTATCATTCTGTGTGTGTGCATGGATGCGTGAGTGCGTGGATGCGTGTGTGCAAGTGCACATGTGAGAATACTGTAACCTTGGCTACAAGTTTGTACTTTGCACTCATGTGAAACTCAGGGATAATATGTAGCAATTTGTCAAGCACTTGGAAGAATTTGAGCATTTGTCATTTAGAAATGGCACTCCATAACCCACCTCATACATCAGTCTTGACCGTCAGTCTTCAACCTCTCCACCTATGTCTGACCACGCCAGTCCACCCCTCTATCCTCTTCCTCCTCCTCCTCACTAAGTTCACCCCTTTCTCCTTCCCTTCACCCCACCACCTCTCCACCTCTCCTGACCATCCCAGCCCATCCTACAATCCTCCTCTTCCCCTCAAACCTCTTCCTCCTCCCCCTCCCCCTCCCCTCCACCACTCTTTCCTCTTATCCACTCCTCCTTCTCCTCCTCCTGAACACCCAACCAACCCCTCTCTCCTCCCCCCATGTCTTCCACTTGTCCTGATCACCTCATCCCACCCCTCTGTCCTCCCCTCCACTCCCCTTCCCTCCCTGGCTCACTCTCTGCAGCTGCTCTCTCTGCTGTTGCCTGCTTTGTTCGCTCACTGGTTGCCAGGGTGACCCCACAATTCGGTAATTTCAGCTTCTTGATTGCAGGCCCGGCTGTAATTTGGGTATTTATCACTCTTCAAGGTAGAAATGCTATTTTTTCTTTTCTATTTCTTTATTAATCTCCCTCTCTCAATCTCCCTCTCTTTCGCTCCGACTCCTTCAGTACTCTCCTCTAAGAGAGAGAGAGAGAGCACAAGTGGTCTCAGACATGCTGTTTCACACTCAACTAATATGGCATGGAGAGAAACAGAGAGTAGGAAACTGCAACAGAACTAAAGAAAGTGAAAGACTGAGAGAAAGATGGTGAGAGATAGAGACAAAGAGATAGAGACAAAGAGATAGAGAGCTGAGAGTTTGCTGTTGGTTGAGAAGTTAGGGTCTGTCTGCCAGTGCACCTGCAGGCTGAGGGGCTGTTTGGTGAGCCACAGCGCCATGGAGCACTGCGTTAGCCGGGAGCTGAGAGAAAAAAGAGAGAGTGGTCCCCGTACTGTGTCTAAACCCAGCCTATCGATCCCTCGGCCCCGCCAGGGATGGCAATCAATAGCCAACAAAATCCAGCAGGCTATACTCCGATGCTCATATCCCGCATTTCAACACATGCCCAACACCCATGAAATGTTATTTCAGAGAGATAACCTGCTACCTCCTGGCCCCTTAGTTAGAGAGGGGGGCTGCATAAGGACTCTGAACTAGAGGAGGTCACTGTCAAAGAGAATCAGGTTTGGACTTTTTAATATAAATGGGACCATACTTGTTTAGGTCCTTATTTTGTATATGTCTGTGGTGTTTGCTCTACTAAATTATTATAATTGTATTATTATATTGATTATGTGTAAGCCTTCCCTCTTGGGTTGAGTAGATAGATTACAGTGTTTGATTGTTTCATGATTCCCACCCCTAAGGTCCTGTGTAGCATATGTTATGGTAAGCGTGGATAATCAGAAAATATATACATTCCCCATTCCTGATTATCCACATGTACTACAACATACAGTATGTACCAGCCAAATGTATGTAAACATAGACAAATGTATTACGTTTCAGGTATGACCAAATGAAGACAGTGTCGAAGAAACAAATGTTTATTTCTAAAACAGGGGCAGGCAAATGACAGGTCAAATCAAATCAAATCAAATGTATTTGTCACATACACATGGTTAGCAGATGTTAATGCGAGGGTAGCGAAATGCTTGTGCTTCTAGTTCCGACAATGCAGTAGTAAGCAACGAGTAATCTAACCTAACAATTCCAAAACTATTACCACATACACACAAGTGTAAAGGGATAGAGAATATGTACATAAAGATATATGAATGAGTGATGGTACAGAACGGCATAGGCAAGATGCAGTAGATGGTATCGAGTACAGTATATACAGTGGGGCAAAAAAGTATTTAGTCAGCCCCCAATTGTGCAAGTTCTCCCACTTAAAAAGATGAGAGAGGCCTGTAATTTTCCTCATAGGTACACTTCAATATGACAGACAAAATGAGAAAAAAAATCCAGAAAATCACATTGTAGGATTCTTTATGAATTTATTTGCAAAATATTTATCTCAATACTTTGTTATATACCCTTTGTTGGCAATGACAGAGGTCAAACATTTTCTGTAAGTCTTCACAAGGTTTTCACACACTGTTGCTGGCATTTTGGCCCATTCCTCCATGCAGATCTCCTCTAGAGCAGTGATGTTTTGGGGATGTTGCTGGGCAACACGGACTTTCAACTCCCTCCAAAGATTTTCTATGGGGTTGAGATATGGAGACTGGCTAGGCCACTCCGGGACCTTGAAACGCTTCTTACGAAGCCACTCCTTCGGATAGGACAGGAGAAGTACTCCAGATATAACAAACTGACCCTAGCCCCCCGACACATAAACTACTGCAGCATAAATACTGGAGGCTGAGACAGGAGGGGTCAGGAGATACTGTGGCCCCATCCGATGATACCCCCGGACAGGGCCAAACAGGAAGGATATAACCCCACCTTGCAAAAGCACAGCCCCCACACCACTAGAGGGATATCTTCAACCACCAACTTACCATCCTGAGACAAGGCCGAGTATAGCCCACAAAGATCTCCGCCACGGCAAAACCCAAGGGGGGGGGGGCGCAAACCAGACAGGAAGATCACATCAGTGACTCAACCCACTCAAGTGACTCAGCCCTCCTAGGGACGGCATGAAAGAGCACTGACTCAGCCCCTGTAATAGGGTTAGAGGCAGAGAATCCCAGTGGAAAGAGGGGGACTGGCCAGGCAGAGACAGCAAGGGCGGTTCGTTGTTCCAGAGCCTTTCCGTTCACCTTCACACTCCTGGGCCAGACTACACTCAATGGTATGACCCACTGAAGAGATGAGTCTTCTGTAAAGACTTAAAGGTTGAGAGTTTGCGTCTCTCACATGGGTAGGCAGACCATTCCATAAAAATTGAGCTCTATAGGAGAAAGCCCTGCCTCCAGCTTTTTGCTTATAAATTCTAGGGACAATTAGGAGGCCTGCGTCTTGTAACCGTAGCGTACGTGTAGGTATGTACGGCAGGACCAAATCAGAGAGATAGGTAGGAGCAAGCCCAGGAGCAAACAGTATGATGGCCTTGAGATAGAAGCTGTTTTTCAGTCTCTCGGTCCCTGCTTTGATGCACCTGTACTGACCTCGCCTTCTGGATGATAGCGGGGTGAACAGGCAGTGGCTCGGGTGGTTGTTGTCCTTGATGATCTTTATGGCCTTCCTGTGACATCGGGTGGTGTAGGTGTCCTGGAGAGCAAGTAGTTCACCCCCGGTGATGCGTTGTGCAGACCTCACTACCCTCTGGAGAGCCTTATGGTTGTGGGCGGAGCAGTTGCCGTACCAGGCGGTGATACAGCCCGACAGGATGCTCTCGATTGTGCATCTGTAGAAGTTTGCTTTTGCTTTTGGTGACAAGCCGAATTTCTTCAGCCTCCTGAGGTTGAAGAGCCGCTGCTGCGCCTTCTTCACGATGCTGTCTGTGTGGGTGGACCAATTCAGTTTATCCGTGATGTGTACGCCGAGGAACTTAAAACTTGCTGCCCTCTCCACTACTGTCCCATCGATGTGTATAGGGGGGTGCTCCCTCTGCTGTTTCCTGAAGTCCACAATCATATCCTTTGTTTTGTTGATGTTGAGTATGAGGTTATTTTCCTGACACCACACTCCGAGGGCCCTCACCTCCTCCCCGTAGGCCGTCTCGTCGTTGTTGGTAATCAAGCCTACCACTGTAGTGTCGTCCGCAAACTTGATGATTGAGTTGGAGGCGTGCATGGCCACGCAGTCGTGGGTGAACAGGGAGTACAGGAGAGGGCTCAGAACGCATCCTTGTGGGGCACCAGTGTTGAGGATCAGCGTGTTGTTACCTACCCTCACCACCTGGGGGCGGCCCGTCAGGAAGTCCAGTACCCAGTTGCACAGCGCGGGGTCGAGACCCAGGGTCTCGAGCTTGATGACGAGTTTGGAGGGTACTATGGTGTTAAATGCTGAGCTGTAGTTGATGAACAGCATTCTCACATAGGTATTCCTCTTGTCCAGATGGGTTAGGGCAGTGTGCAGTGTGGTTGCGATTGCGTCGTCTGTGGACCTATTTGGACAGTAAGCAAATTGGAGTGGGTCTAGGGTGTCAGGTAGGGTGGAGGTGATATGGTCCTTGACTAGTCTCTCAAAGCACTTCATGATGACGGAAGTGAGTGCTACGGGGCGGGAGTCGTTTAGCTCAGTTACTTTAGCTTTCTTGGGAACAGGGACAATGGTGGCCCTCTTGAAGCATGTGGGAACAGCAGACTGGGATAACGATTGATTGAATATGTCCGTAAACACACCAGCCAGCTGGTCTGCGCATGCTCTGAGGATGCGGCTGGGGATGCCGTCTGGGCCTGCAGCCTTGCGAGAGTTAACACGTTTAAATGTTTTACTCACGTCGGCTGCAGTGAAGGAGAGTCCGCAGGTTTTGGTTGCGGGCCGTGTCAGTGGCACTGCATTGTCCTCAAAGCGGGCAAAATAGTTATTTAGTCTGTCTGGGAGCAAGACATCCTGGTCCGCGACGGGGCTGGTTTTCTTTTTGTAATCCATGATTGACTGTAAACCCTGCCACATACCTCTTGTGTCTGAGCCGTTGAATTGTGACTCTACTTTGTCTCTATACTTACGCTTAGCTTGTTTGATTGCCTTGCGGAGGGAATAGCTACACTGTTTGTATTCGTCATGTTTCCGGTCACCTTGCCCTGGTTAAAAGCAGTGGTTCGCGCTTTCAGTTTCACACGAATGCTGCCATCAATCCACGGTTTCTGGTTTGGGAATGTTTTAATCGTTGCTATGGGTACGACATCGTCAATGCACTTTCTAATGAACTCGCTCACCGAATCAGCGTATTCGTCAATGTTGTTGTTGGAAGCAATGCAGAACATATCCCAATCCAGGCAGTGCAGAGTAATCTTGAGGTCCTCGTTGGCTCGGGGGTCTGGGGGTGGAACCCGGATGACAGACTGGTCGACGACCCAATGAGGGTACAGAACGCCTTCCAGAACCGAGACGAGAACTGAGGACCCTGGTCAGAGACCATGTCGACCAGTAGTCTATGGATCCAGAAGACGTGCTGCACCATGAGCTGGGCCATCTCCTTGGCAGAGGGTAATTGGGGAGAGGAATGAAGTGGGCGGCTTTGGAAAACCGATCCACAACGGTCAGGATGGTGGTGTTGCCATCAGACAAGGGAGACCTGTGACAAAGTCCAGGGAGATGTGAGACCAGGGACGGTGAGGGACAGGCAGAGGTTGGAGGAGACCAGCCAGACCTTGCCGAGGAGTCTTGTTCTGTGCACATACCGTGCAAGCGGCGACAAATCCAGAGACATCAGGAACCATGGTAGGCCACCAAAAGCGTTGTCGCACAAAAGCCAAGGTCCGCCGGGAGCCTGGGTGGCAGGCAAA
The DNA here is from genome assembly GCF_002021735.2 of Oncorhynchus kisutch. Lineage (NCBI taxonomy): Eukaryota > Metazoa > Chordata > Actinopteri > Salmoniformes > Salmonidae > Oncorhynchus > Oncorhynchus kisutch. Next base: position 30,513,668 of record NC_034178.2, on the reverse strand, counting down.
CCTGGATGAGTGGGCCGCATCAGGCACGAACATCTGGTTATCTGGAATCCCCACCCCCGGGGTTCGGCTGGGAATGCTGTGCCTTCCGAACCTGCTACCCTATTCCCCAGCTGAGTGCCATCACTAGGCACGAGGTGGGAAGGATGATCTCAGGTTCTGGGGTAGTAGTTGTGGGGCTATAGCGGCATGACAGTGCATCTGGCTTGACATTCTTCGATCCCGGCCGGTAGGAGAGGGCGAAGTTGAACCAGGTCAACAGTAGGGCTCACCTAGCCTGCCTGGAATTGAGACGCTTGGTGGAGCAGAGATATTCCAGGTTTTTGTGTGTCGGTCCACCCGATGAATGGATGTTCCACCCCCTCGAGCCAGTGCCTCCACTCCTCCAACGCCATCTTCACTGCGAGACGATTCCCCACATCGTAGTTCCTCTCCGTGGTGTTGAGGCGGTGGGAGAAGAATGTGCAAGGATGCAACTTGAGGTCCAGGGCAGACCGCTGGGACAGGACAGTCCCCACTCCAACATCCGAAACATCGGCCTCCACCACAAACTGGTGGGACGGGTCAGGATGAACATAGATGGGAGCTGTGGTGAAGCGGTGTTTGAGATCCCAGAGCGCCCAATCAGCAGCTGGGTACCACGTGAACGGAACCTTGGGAGAGGTGAGTGCAGACAGGGGGAAGCCAGGGTGCTGTAGCCCCGGATAAAGTGTTGATAAAAGTTGCCGAAACCCAGGAACTGCTGCAGCTGTACTCTGGACATAGGCTGGGCCAATCCACCATCACTCTCACCTTCCCGGGATTCATCTGTACGCTCTCTGCAGCAATGATGTAACCCAGAGAGGGGATTGTGGAGCGATGTTATTTATACTTCTCTGCTTTTACAAAAAGCTGGTTCTCCAGGAGGTGTTGGAGAACCTGTCGGACGTGGAACCCGTGTTCATGGGTGGAGCGGGAGAAGGTAGGTAGACGAAGATGAACCGGTTCAACATGTCGCAGAGAACATCATTAACCAGAGCCTGGAACATAGCAGGGACGTTGGTAAGGCCAAAGGGCATGACCAGGTACTCGTAGTGGCCGCTGGCCGTGTTGAAGGCAGTTTTCCACTCCTTCCCGTATCCATACCAGGTGGTAGACATTTCGTAGGTCCAGCTTGGAGAATACGGTGGTCCCCTGGAGCGGTTCGAAGGCTGAGGAGATGAGAGGTAGTGGGTAGCAATTTGTCACAGTGATGTCGTTGAGTCCTCGGTAGTCAATGCACGGGTGCAGGGTTTTGTCCTTCTTCTCCACAAAGAAGAACCCTGCGCCAGAGGTGGAGGCAGAAGGACGAATGTACCCAGCAGCTAGGGAGTCCTCAATGTAGGTCTCCATAGCCTTGGTCTCCGGACCCGACAGAGAGTACAGTCGTCCACTGGCGCCCGTCCAGTGCTCTAACGTCCATGGGAATGGAGAGGGACTGAGTGGGGATATCCAGCTTGGAAGCAAGGGTAGTGTCCATAAAACTCCCTTCAGCCCCAGAGTCGTTGAGGACCCGGAGAGATCTCGACTGTTTCCCCCACAGCAACATGACATCCCTGGGCGGCAGGCAGTGTCAGGTTCAGGACAGACAGGGATCAATAATCCAGTAATGTGGGTAAGGTACAGAACGGCAGGCAGAATGGTCAAAATCAGGAAGGACTAGAAAACAGGAGCAAGAAATTGACAGAATTAACATGATAACTCTAAATTGACTGAAGTATCACGATAGTGATAAATTAACTGAATTATCATGATAACGATAAATTTACTTAATTTTCACGATAATGATAAATTGACACAATTTTCAAGATAATGACAAATTGACAAAATTTTCATAATGATAAATTGACTGAATTATCATGATAATGATGATTCACTGAATTTCCACGATAATGGTCAATTGAACTATAAGTTTGTAGTAATGTACATCACTTTTTTATATATTACTCTTAAAACTACTACCACTACTTTGAATGTTGTCACTAACAATTGTCCCATTAACAATCATCCATTGCAAACATTAATTGAATTTAAAACTTAACATTTCTCTTATAAGGTCCTGTAGGTTATTTATTGTAATAAACCAGTGTTCATTTTGTCAGCTATTTTAGATTGAGTTTTAGTCTTAGTTTGTCTTAAAAATACCTTTTAGTTACAGCTATTTTAGTCACATAATAGTCAGTGCATTTATTAAAATTAAATAATGAATATTTAGGCTACCTCTAACATCCATCATGTGCACATTTTTATTTGATTTTATTTCACCTTTATTTAACCAGGTAGGCCAGTTGAGAACAAGTTCTCATTTGCAACTGCGACCTGGCCAAGATAAAGCAAAGCAGTGTGACACAGACAACAACACAGAGTTACACATGGAGTAAACAATAAACAAGCCAATAACACAATAAACAAGTCAATGACACAGTACAAAAAAGAAAGTCTATATACAGTGTGTGCAAAAGGCATGAGGAGGTAGGCAATAAATAGGCCATAGGAGCGAATAATTACAATTTAACAGATTAACTGCTGATAAATGAGTGATAATGAGCAGATGATGGTGTGCAAGTAGAGATACTGGTGTGGAAAAGAGCAGAAAAGTAAATAAAAACAGTATGGGGATGAGGTAGGTAGATTGGGTGGGCTATTTACAGATGGACTATGTAAAGTTGCAGCGATCGGTTAGCTGCTCAGATAGCTGATGTTTAAAGTTGGCGAGGGAAATAAAAGTCTCCAACTTCAGCGATTTTTGCCATTTGTTCCAGTCACTGGCAACAGAGAACTGGAAGGAAAGGCAGCCAAACGAGGCTTGGGGATGATCAGTGAGATATACCTGCTGGAACGTGTGCTACGGGTGGGTGTTGTTATCGTTACCAGTGAACTGAGATAAGGCGGAGCTTTACCTAGCATAGACTTATTGATGACCTGGAGCAAGTGGGTCTGGCGACGAATATGTAGCGAGGGCCAGCCGACTAGAGGTGATTTGGTAACAAAACGGATGGCACTGTGATAGACTGCATCCAGTTTGCTGAGTAGAGTATTGGAAGCAATTTTATAGATGACATCACCGAAATCGAGGATCGGTAGGATAGTCAGATTTACGAGGGTAAGTTTGGCGGCGTGAGTGAAGGAGGCTTTGTTTGCGAAATAGGAAGCCGATTCTAGATTTAATTTTGGATTGGAGATGTTTAATAGGAGTCTGGAAGGAGAGTTTACAGTCTAGCCAGACACCTAGGTATTTATAGTTGTCCACATATTGTAGGTCGGAACCATCCAGGGTGGTGATGCCAGTCGGGCGGGAGGGAGCGGGCAGCGAACGGTTGAAAAGCATGCATTTGGTTTTACTAGCGTTTAAAAGCAGTTGGAGGCCACGGAAGGAGTGTTGTGTGGCATTGAGGCTCGTTTGGAGGTTAGTTAGCACAGTGTCCAAGGAATGGTGTCGTCTGCGTAGAGATGGATCAGGGAATCGCCCGCAGCAAGAACGACATTATTGATTTATACAGAGAAAAGAGTCGTCCCGACAATTAGACCCTGTGGTACCCCCATAGAGATTGCCAGAGGTTCGGACAACATGCCCTCCGATTTGACACACTGAACTCTGTCTTGAAAGTAGTTGGTGAACCAGGCGAGGCAGTCATTAGAAAATCCAAGCCTATTGAATCTGCTGATAAGAATACGGTGATTGACAGAGTCGAAAGCCTTGGCCAGGTCGATGAAGATGGCTGCACAGTACTGTCTTTTATCGATTGCGGTTATGATATCATTTAGTACCTTGAGCGTGGCTGAAGTGCACCCGTGACTGGCTCGGAAACCGGATTGCACAGCGGAGAAGGTATGGTGGGATTCGAAATGGTCAGTGATCTGTTTATTAACTTGGCTTTCGAAGACTTTAGATAGGCAGGGCAGGATGGATATAGGTCTGTAACAGTTTGGGTCTAGGGGGTCACCCCCTTTGAAGAGGGGGATGACCGCGGCAGCGTTCCAATCTTTAGGGATCTCGGATGATACGAAAGAGAGGTTGAACAGGCTGGTAATAGAGGTTGCAACAATGGCTGCGGATAGTTTTAGAAAGAAAGGGTCCAGGTTGTCTAGCCCAACTGATTTGTACGGGTCCAGGTTTTACAGCTCTTTCAGAACATCTGCTCTCAGGATTTTGGTGAAGGAGAAGCTGGGGAGGCTTGGGCGAGTAGCTACGGGGGGGGGGGGGGGAGCTGTTGACCGGGGTTGGAGTAGCCAGGAGGAAGGCATGGCCAGCCGTTGAAAAATGCTTATTGAAATGTTCGATTATCATGGATTTATCAGTGGTGACCGTGTTACCTAGCCTCAATACAGTGGGCAGCTGTGAGAAGGTGCTCTTGTTCTCCATGGACTTTACAGTGTCCCAAAACTTTTTGGAGTTAGAGCTACAGGATGCTAATTTCTGCTTGAAAAAGCTAGCCTTTGCTTTCCTGACTGACTGAGTGTATTGGTTCCTGACTTCCCTGAACAGTTGCATATCGCGGGGACTATTTGATGCTATTGCAGTCCGCCACAGGATGTTTTTGTGCTGATCAAGGGCAGTCAGGTCTGGAGTGAACCATGGGCTATATCTGTTCTTAGTTCTGCATTTTTGGAACGGGGCATGCTTATCTAAGATGGTGAGGAAATTACTTTTAAAGAATGACCAGTCATCCTCGACTGACAGGATGAGGTCAATATCCTTCAGATAGCCTTGTCCATCTAGGCCCACTATCCCCTCGTATACCTTACCTGGCAACATTGATATTGTGGCAGATCGTAACCAATGCCAGTAATAATTAACCATATAGGCTATAAAGCTTTAACTACAGGTTAAACAATTTACAACTCAGATTGTCTCCCCATCATAACCGTGAAGGGGGGTTTCTTTGAAAAGGGGAGAATTTGAGCGTTACAACAATGTTCAACAAATAGCATTCGTTGTCCCAAAGGAAAAGAGCAACCACAACTCACATTTGCGGACCACGGCCCAAGAGCACAAAGCAGATGAACGCAACACAGATGAATGGATAACTGCGCACAGATGGGAAAATAGCGCTTCTTTTGTGATCAAAGGAAAAAGAGCCTACATGAGAGAGAGAGTTAACATTGTTTCTAGTTGAGGTTAATTACAAGTCAAGTGTCCTGGATTCGCACAAGTTTAAAAGATTGACAAGTGATTGAAGTGACCACCTGGTGTCACGATCGTCGTAATGAGTGGACCAAGGTGCAACGTGGTAGGCGTACATTTTCCTTTATTAAATGAACACCGAACAAAAACAACAAAACGTGAAGCTAATTATAGTGCTAACATGCAAATATCCATAGACAAGATCCCACAAACTAAAAGTGGAATAAAGGCTGCCTAAGTATGATCCCCAATCAGAGACAACGATAGCCTCTGATTGGGAACCATACCCGGCCAACAAAGAAATAGAACAACTAGATTGCACATAGAAATAATAAACTACAACACCCCCCAGTCACGACCTGACCTACTCCACCATAGAAAATAAAGGCTTTCTATGGTCAGGACGTGACACCCTGGGAGCTGTGAGGGAGAGCCGGGCAGATCAGCTCAATCAGATCACATGACTGAAAGATTCCAATTCTGCCAGTGAGAGGATTGCATGAAATATTGTGCATGCATGTTTAGGATTGGACAAAACAGATGAAAAGGAGCTTCATATTCAATTAAATGACTAATATGAAAAGTAATTCGTAATAGTTATCATTTTTTCCCCCAGGGCATCTTGTTTTGTTATCGTCATAGTTTTTGTCAGGAATAATAGGTAGTTCACAAGTATTTTTTCTCATAGTTATTGTTGACTAAATTAATACTGTAATGAAAAATATCAGGGAAAAGAAAATCCACAATAAGTGGTCGGTGTCGATCATTTTCAGTTCACCATCCCTGCTCTAGTTTTAAGGTCTGAAATGCCCGAAGTGTTTATAGAAAAGGTTTTATTTGCAGTGACAGACAGTGGTTAGAAGTACAGATAAATGTTTGGGTTTCAATGTGTGGTTTCCTTGGTGCCTCCTGTCCTTGAGGAAGGTTTCTGTCTGATTTGAATCTGTGAAGATGTGTGAAGCCTTGTGAAGGACTGTGAGGCCTCTGATGGAAATGATTACAGGGCCGAAAATAACAGGTTTCTTTCGGCCAGCACTGATTGTTGATTGGCCACTCTCAGTCAGCCTGCGAAGAGGGGGGTGGCGGCTCCCCGGCCCTCTTACGGACTTAAAAATGACAGAGAAATGGAAGACCTGTATCCAGTTGTCCTGAAGGAAATGGAACCGTGAAGCTGTTTCTCTGGATAAGTGGTGTTCTAATGTCAGACAGAGGTGCAATGTGAAGATGACGTGATTGGCTGGTGCAGGTCCAGATGCGCGGTAAGGTGGCCTGTGATTGGTCACCCTTGCCTGGTGATGTTGCGGACCGTGCGGTGACAGGATCCACCAGGCTGGTAGATGGAGAATTGCATTGTCTCCTTTTAGAGCCCCACCTGCTCCCTATAATAACATTAATATTGTTACGGCCTTTTTTTATCTTATTTGTCTTTATTTTGTGTTAGAGCGTCTCCTTCCTGTGCTGATCGGATTGGGGCTTGTTTGGGAGGCGTTGGTATGCGTGTCGTGTTGGATAGGCCTTTATCTGGCAGTGTGTCCATGCAATGTGGCGATGCTATCGGGGCTAAAGCCGGCTCCTCAATGGAGCCCTGTCAGCCAACAATGGGGAGCTGCATTACCCAGTGGGACAAAGCTTCTCCTTATCACAGGATTGGAATATTCACAGACTGATTTAACTGCTTTTTACGAAAGGGATCTGACAGCCACCGAAAGAGAGCGACAGAGGGAGAGGAGAGAAAGCGAGAGGGAGGGAGAGAGAGAGAGGTGTGGATGGGGTGGAGATAGTAGCAGGATGTGAGTTCGGGTAACTCCAGCTGTTGAGAGAAAGGCAGTGGAGGAGATAAAAAAAGACAGAGAGAGAGAGATCATAGAACTAAAAGGATGCTTAGAGGAAATACGTGCATCAAGACAAGCATTAAAATAAGGGAAGTCATGGATTAAGACAGGCCACTGTAACCTGTAAGAGGCATAGCACATCGATGGGACTTTTGGTTTTATAATGGAGACCCAAAATGATGTGTTTTTCTCAGTCATTTTCTCTTTACCCTCTCTGTGTGCCTCTATCTGTTGGTCTGCAGACTAATACTTCCACACAGGGCCTTTGGAGTGAATGTGCAGTTAGAGAAGGCCTGGCTTTATGTGCGGAGAGATGCAGGACATTGATATGATGCACATGGAGAATGCTGAATTTGCACTGTGTATTTGAGCTTTAATCTTAGGGCATATTTGCTTATTGGCATACAAATGAACATCTGCATGGAGCTACAGTATGTGTGGACGCCATCGTCTCAGCAGTTCCCTAATCGCTTAAAAGCCCAGAAACAGCCAGCATGCCAATGAGAAAGCCGCGCCCTAGGCCTCCCTCCCGCCCTCACAGTTCACCATAGACTGTTTTGTCACCCTCAGCAACCCTGCTTCCCACCGGCTATGCAGCTAACTCTCTCTCTCTTTCTCTCTCTCTCTCTCTCTGTCTCTCCTTCGCATAAACCTACAGTGTCGAATACAAATGTAGTGGTTGAAGTGTTTCAATTACACATTTAAGCAAATGGCGCATTAATACATTGGCAACAACCTGTATGCCCTCCTACCTATCTATTTCTTGTCTCCTTGCCATGGTGAAACATGCACTCCTGTAGACCTGAAATAATTGGATGGTGAAACTTGCCAGCCAACCATTCTCATTGCCAACCATTCTTGAAAGTCAGGACAATCCTTGTCATGCAAAGAAACATAATATTTATAGTAAAAAAAAATTAAAGGGCAAGCAGTAGGCATTTACAATTAAATGTGATGTGGAGCTTTATAGTTGCGTGATGACATCACTTGCCCTGCGTACTTTCACATTTATTCGGCAATCATCTTTTGAAAAACACAATTTAAAGTGAACATGCACACATATTTTGCTGTTAAATTCCCATGTACCGAATAAAAAATACATGTTAAATGGGTGTCCATTGCATTTTCAACTCTGATGGTTTGCTTTATATAACGAGTGTGCCCACTCTGGTATTGGCACGAGCGCTCTAGCCAACAGGGTGCAGATTGCGGCTGTTGGCTAGAGCGCACATATAGCCTATATTCTGAGATTATTATGGACAAAAGAGCGATATTATTTGTATTTGTCCAACGGCAGACAAGCGTCGATGATCATGTTACCAGAATAAAACCCTCCATATTTATTGAAAAGGAGCATCAAGCTCATCACCTTGCACTTTCACCACCCTGTGAAATTCACCATTTATCTCATCTGTACCATAATAAACATCATGCTTTTCCGACGAGTCGTAGTGGGAGGACCACACAACACACAATGTCATTGCGTGACTCAACATTTACTCCGGTATGGTGGTTAATATATCAATATTTGCATAATAAAATTTTACAGACACAAAAAATACCCCACCTTGTCTAGCGTATTTAGTTTGGAAAGTTTACCGATAAATGTTTCCATCGAGCCGGTCATTCCATTTTTTATCCGTCTTGCACTTTACTCTCATAAAAAGGTTGGATGGAAACCTGGTTATTGGTACTGATCCGATGATAAAGGCAGTGAATATGAGTACTCACCGGGGATATGGCAGATGCTCTCAGCTGTTGCCAATAAAATACAGGGCCTGGCTCATTCCTACTCTGAATAGCCACGGGAAGTAGGGGTGCTGAGGTTGCTGCATCCCCCGATAAATTAAAATGTGAAAAAAATAATTAAATTTTTTTCAAAAATCCACAGAATTATTGAACTATGTCTTTATAACTCCTGTGTGAGCAGATTATTTATTTTTTGTCTGTATTTCCCACTCTTAAATTTCCACCCTGTTAGGCTGAATTATAGTGAAAATGTACCAAATTGCAACATTTGAACAATATGTTTTTTAACATATGTTGAATAGAATGAATAGAATGACCATTATGCTAGCTCAATTTAATCTCCACATTTCCATCATGTGAAATTCCAGCCTTTTAGGATTATGCACGTAAGAAGTTGGAAAATGCACCACATTTTTGTTGGATCCTTTTGTCTGATAGAATACAAAAAAAGTGATGAGGTCCAACAGGCACCACATATTAAGAATGACCCAGCTACTGTTTGCTCAACTGGGAGTTTTGACTAGAGACAGATTTGAGTATTTTCTTTGCGTTCTCTTTTCAGCCATAGCCATTTGCTTTTTAAACAGTTTTAAATAGGCTTAGGCCTATTGAACTGCTTTTCACTATCCACTGCAAATCAACAATCAGCTATTTGGCACGCTATTTGTGAACCTCGCTGACCAAACAACACATTTTTATAAGAATCTAATCACCCCACTCTGGCCAAATAATGCTCTCTGGTGTAGTGTTTTGAATGATTTGTATTTATTGATGTATAGGCACGAGTATTTCTATAGCTAATTTTGGCTAATTTAATTACATTTACTTTAGTGGAAGCGTATCTTCCCCTTGCCTATTGGACGTACCGCCTATGCCGACGTCAATGTGAAAGTAACCGGTGCATAAAAACAGGCTTACAAGGCAGAGTTCCAATGCCGACATCAAATTCAAAGCAATCGGCGCACTGCCTTAACGGCTGACCATCAAAGCAAACACCTGTATGTCACCGTTTCTGGTCTCTGAGAGAATGTTGTGCAGGCTGGCAGCGTCTAGTTCAGAGCGAAGCTCCGCATGGTCCTAAAGCCACCTAGCCGATATATACGCTAAACAGCCGTTGCATTTTAATCGGGATTGGAAGGATTTTAGTCAACTTTTTTTCTAGCCTACACTCTTATAATAAAAGGTGCTATGTGGAACCATACAGGGTTCTTCGGTTTGTCTCCATAGGGAAACTATTTTTGGTGCTGGGTAGAACCCTTTGCGGATGTTTTTTTAATCTAAAACCATCTATATAGGTGTTGCGCCTTTGTACTTGAGCTAGTCAAGCGCAGGAGAGCAGAGCTGTCAAATTAGCGTCTTTAATAGGCAAGTCCAAAGATGGGTCAGGTACAATACCAATAAACTCCCAAGACATAGGAACACAGTCACTCACGGAAGGAGAAACACAACGGCCCTTACTTTTCCTACAACACTGTACACACGTGAATAAACTGAGGAAAACCTCAACGAGCAACATGAAAATAGTCCCGCACAAACCTAAGCGGGAAACAGGGGTAAATATACACACAGAAATTAAAGCAAATGAAAACCAGGTGTGAATGAACCAAAGACAAAACAAACGGAAAAAGAAAAACGGATCGGTGATGGCTAGTACTCCGGCGACGCCGAGCACCGCCCGAACAAGGAGAGGAAGTACCTTCGGTGGAAGTCGTGGCAGTAGGGTTCTTCATAGAACCCCATGTACATGTATATGGTTCTACCTATAACCCTCTATGAAGGGTTCTACTAAGATCCATTTTATCTTGGGAGGGTTCTTCCTAGAACTGCTCCACCAGTCTTGTTAGCCTTTAAAATGGTATTATTTATGACAATACATTAAGGCCTTTCTTTGAGGGCCTAGTTATACACCTAACACAGTGGTGTTAGGAATCTCCCGGTTTACAGGCCACATCAGGCCTGCAAGTCACTTTATGCTGGCATACAAAGTTATGTGTAATTCCTATTGGAATCCAGCCAGAGTTAGGATAGCCAACAAGTGTAAATCTTCCAAATAATCGTCCTTGCCTTCCAACGATCATCGAAGAACACTTTCTCCCAAAAACATTTCTTAGGATGTTAAAGGTTGCCTTACAAAGAAGCCAAAAAGGGGTTTTCTTATCAAAACAGTTCTTGGTAGAACTCTATCACTCCACAAAGAACCCTTTTGGAACCCTTTTTTCTAAAAGAGTGTACTTTTACATTATTGGTCTTGAGCAAGGGTATTTAGCCTGCCATACTCAACGGATGCCCCTGTATCATTCACACTGATATTAAGGCTTATTGTACATTTCATTATGGCTGAGCCATGGACATGATAAACCCTGTCAGTAAGCAAGATTCAATTCACTATAGGGCCTGAAAAGAGTGTGAATAATCTAATCTGAATCATATTCTGATCAAAATGAAAGAACAACTTGTTTTAAATAGGCCAAGTCTAAATACATAGAACTACAGGCAACATAATTTCTCCCCGTAGAACACAGAAAATGTAGGGCTTTACACACATTAAAACTTTTCTTCGCAGTAGCTGGAAAAAGATCCAAATATAATGTTTTATAAACATAATGGAACCATCTTACAGATCGCATTCACGTTAATGCAGAAATAACAAGACAGCTCCTAAATTGCATTGCATGAGAGCTGGACGTTCTCATCATGAAGCCAGGATGGTGAATCATTCTTAGAAATTTGTTTTTTAATCAAATTAAACGATTACCAAGAAAACATTTTTTTTGACTGCTACAATATCTCTAAATAGCTCGAATTGACATGATAAAAAAGACACTGTGGGTAGCTGTTGAACAAGGGCGCCAGGCTGACCTTCATTCCGCACACCTGTCACCATCATTACGCGCAGCAGCGCTCATTGGACTCACCTGGACTCCGTCCCTTTGTTGATCGCCCCGTCTATAACTGTCTGCTCCCCCGTTTGTTCCCTGTGGCTGCATTAATGTCGTTATGTGTTCATGTCCAGACGCTGAGCTGTTCTGTTCCCCGTCATTGCCATAGAAATGTTCACTCCCTGTACCTGCTTCTCGTCTCTACCAGCGTTGATCCTTACAGTTATAGCCTATAGGCTTGGTTGGTAATCATATGAAACGGAAAACAAGCAATTGTTATGGGAAAATAAGTTCTAAATACAATGGTCACCAGCATTATCTCATCTCACGTTTCATGATGGGCGTATGGACATGTAGCCTACTGTACATGGAGGAGTTTGTACATATGTCCAGATCGAGAGCTGGCTGAAATAATGTAGGCCTACACGATACATAGATAAAAAAATAAAAAATAAAGCTTTGGTGATCAAAATGGACTTATTAAGCAGTCTCATGAGCCAAACCTTTATCGATATGCTTGGTTACTTGGCGGACACATTGGGCTATATGCTTGTTTTTTTTTATCGAATGAAACCAAATGGAAAAACCTTATTTTCTTCTGTTTATTAATACAAGGGTTAGCGGAACAAAAAGCACATCTCCTCTCTCGCTCACAAAATCAATGCCATTACCAACCGCATTACCGCTAAAACCCGCTTTTTGTTGGTCGTAAATCTCCCGATATGCGCTGCATGGAATTGTCACTTTAGCGTTTTGTGACATACCTCAGATATTGCAACCCCTCCCGCCTCAGTGCTAGCGAGCTGATATTAGACAGGTAACGGTAGCTAGCCAGCTGTTATTAGACAGGTAACGGTAGCTAGCAAGCTGATATTAGACAGGTAACCGTAGCTAGCGAACTGATATTAGACAGGTAACGGTAGCTAGCGAGCTGATATTAGACAGGTAACGGTAGCTAGCGAGCTGATATTAGACAGGTAACGGTAGCTAGCCAGCTGATATTAGACAGGTAACGGTAGCTAGCCAGCTGATATTAGACAGGTAACGGTAGCTAGCCAGCTGATATTAGACAGGTAACGGTAGCTAGCGAGCTGATATTAGACAGGTAACGGTAGCTAGCGAACTGATATTAGACAGGTAACGGTAGCTAGCGAACTGATATTAGACAGGTAACCGTAGCTAGCGAGCTGATATTAGACAGGTAACCGTAGCTAGCGAGCTGATATTAGACAGGTAACCGTAGCTAGCGAGCTGATATTAGACAGGTAACCGTAGCTAGCGAGCTTCCGTACATCACAGTGTTCCGCACTTGACCTTATTTTAGCTCCCAAAGTAGTAATATTAATACCAGCGTAAAGCACAATCTATCCCCTTTTTTAGCAAAACCAATGACGAGACATTCATGCTGCCCGTCTCTGCATGATTGAAGAAAGCAATGGAGCTCCGCCAAGTCTTTTTAAAAATGGTGGAGGGGGAATCGAAGGCTACTGAGTTATAGTGAAAGGGAAAGATATGTCGTGTGGGGAAATTGCTTTTTCCACCTGATTTGTCCAACTTATCGCCTCTAATATGTAAATAAAACACAAAAAATGAGTTTATATAATGTCTCATTACATACCTATTTGAAGGTTTGTGTTGAATTTGAATAGGGTAAACTGGCTTTTTAAGAGTCGTGATGGCTCGCATTGATGACGCGAAAAATGTACTATTGATTGAATTACATTTTGATGAACTCTACTATTCACTTTTCACTCACCATTGATAAATTCTTGTTTTTAATCTACGAGAGAAGGGCTACCCCTGGTGGAAAGACGCTGTACAGCACAGAATGAGTTGCATAATGCGTGCTGTACATTACGTCGTGACACGTCACCATGTAACATACCGTGTCAGAGGGGTCAGTTTTTTCAACTTTTCTCCTATACTATTGGTCCATTACCATGTCATTCAACGCTTGACTAGAAACGTAGTTCACACCCCAGATTTTGATGCCAAACAAGTTCGTTGCAGTCCCATAAGTTTAGCTACCAGTAAACACGGTTAGCTACCAGTAAATTGCTGAATCTGGTGCATGCGGTGGAGAAATGCTCGAGCGCCAGTTTTTAAATGCTGAAATTGTAAACTAACGTGTGTTTGGCACTTGCACCGCCATAACAGCAGCCGAAATTAGAGCCTCTAGTCTCCCCAATGAAATGACATGTCAGTCAACTACTTTACAGGTTTTGATGTTGGTCTTTGACTGGTTCTGGACCGGTTCCGACTGACATTTTGGTCTAAAGAGCGCTCTGTGAAAGTCGTAGGGTCCAGTGCCTTATAGCGCCAGAAAGCCCCATCTGTCTGTTCTCTGCTACCACTCTGTCAGTGGAGCTGACTTAAAGTGTCAGGTTTCAGACCCCTCATTTGCACAGGAAGTGATGTGTCACATTTTCTGGCCTATCCAGACAAATAATCAATTGAATCTACCTCTGAGCGATGAGCCCAGCCTGGGAGACGGCATACGAACATGGATAGTCAGGTGGATCCAACAGTGGTGGTTCCTTCTCCCGGTGATATTCTCAGACGGATTTAGAGCTCTCAATATGAAAAAACAACAACAACAAAGTAATTGTATAGGATTGAAACAAGACCACTTTCTCTTGGTCACAGATGGACAAAATCACATTGTGCTCGAAGCTGAAGTTGTAACGAGTCTGCGCACATTTGAATGGTGTCTCTGCGCCGCTCGGTGGACGTTGAGGAGAAAATGATCTGTTGTCAAATGTGAAATGGTGCCAATATTGTACTTTCACTAAGTATGATCATATTTATTTTGCAGTTATAAGAAAAGTGAAATCTTATCGTAAGTCATTTATAATTTGTTTGTTACTATATTTAGAGAGCATTGCAGTCATTTCAAGCCCTATTGCTTTTGTTGAATAGGAAAATCAACAATCATATATGGCTTTTCATATTTCCATTTATTTTCATAATATTTGTACTAGAGCCGATTATAGACCGAGGCAGAGATGGATAGAGACAAAGAGTGATTGGAGCGGAGGCAGGAAGATAAAGACAACAGAGAGGCTGTATATACCTTCCAAACAGGTCGGCTTTACATAGGCACTTCCTTTCTGCAGACCTCTCACATTGGCTTATTGTTCTGGCAGGTCCTTCCTGAAAAGTCAGCAGAGTATATTTGTGTGTGTGTGTGTGTGTGTTTGTGATATAATGCCAGGTTCCATTAAGAATCATGGTGCTAGGGATGATTGCTGGAGTACCATGGTCTGGAGAGCACCCACAGTTTCTGCTCAGTGACTCGTCATAATTGTGCGTGTGTTCAAGTTCTATTATCACATGCTCAAGTACAGTGAAATGTTAACTTGCTCCACCGGACCGTCCAGTAATCAATATCGAAACAGTAAAACAATCTAGGATAAAGGAAACACAAGAAATAAGAGAGGAAGCTATGTGGAGGGCCGTGCCAGTATCACATGTCCAATAGGCAGGGATAGTGGAGCAGTTTGAGGTAGATATGTTCCGTACATGTACCCAAGGGATTAGGAGAAAGTGCGAGATAAATAATAATAATAATAAACAGTATGGCAGCAGCAGCATAAATGCTGTGTGTGTGTGTGTGAGGATGTTAGTGTGTGTGTGTGTGTGTGTGTGTGTGAGGATGTTAGTGTGTGTGTGTGAGGATGTTAGTGTGTGTGTGTGTGCGTGTGCGTGCGTGTGTGTTTAATATTACCATATTAATATACAGCACCTGCCTTTACATAGAACCTGGCATGTGTGTGTGTGTGTGTGTGTGTGTGTGTGTGTGTGTGTGTGTGTGTGTGTGTGTGTGTGTGTGTGTGTGTGTGTGTGTGTGTGTGTGTGTGTGTGTGTGTGTGTGTGTGTGTGTGTGTTTAGTATTACCATATTAATCTACAGCACCTGCCTTTACATAGAACCTGGCATGATGTTTATTTGTTATTATTTACTCTCATATGCTCAATGGTTTGTTATTATTTACTCACATATGCTCAATGGTTTGTTATTATTTACTCACATATGCTCAATGGTTTGTTACTATTTACTCTCATATGCTCTATGGTTTGTTATTATTTACTCTCATATGCTCAATGGTTTGTTACTATTTACTCTCATATGCTCTATGGTTTGTTATTATTTACTCTCATATGCTCAATGGTTTGTTATTATTTACTCTCATATGCTCTATGGTTTCTTATTATTTACTCTCATATGCTCAATGGTTTGTTATTATTTACTCACATATGCTCTATGGTTTGTTATTATTTACTCTCATATGCTCAATGGTTTGTTATTATTTACTCTCATATGCTCAATGGTTTGTTATTATTTACTCTCATATGCTCAATGGTTTGTTATTATTTACTCACATATGCTCAATGGTTTGTTATTATTTACTCTCATATGCTCTATGGTTTGTTATTATTTACTCTCATATGCTCAAGGGTTTGTTATTATTTACTCTCATATGCTCTATGGTTTGTTATTATTTACTCACATATGCTCAATGGTTTGTTATTATTTACTCACATATGCTCAATGGTTTGTTATTATTTACTCTCATATGCTCTATGGTTTGTTATTATTTACTCTCATATGCTCTATGGTTTGTTATTATTTACTCTCATATGCTCTATGGATTGTTACAAGCCCTGTCTTGTTCTGTTGTTTGTACTTATTGTAGGGGATAGAAAGTAAAATATCCCCCCGTATGAGACTTCTCAGATGTAGAATTAGATATAAAATGAATTAATAGTCGTTTGTTCCAGTTATTGATAGTGGATAAGAGAAACAATAGAGGTCCATTCAGGGGGACATGTTCAGGCAGACAGACGGGCAGACCTACAGCAGTGGACATGGTGAGGAAACACACAAAGTCACATCGTAATCTAGAGCAAAGGGGACCGTTTCTATAGCAACAGTGGGCATCTAACCTGCCACTGCACTGCATTCGCTCAATTCTGAAATTGGGAGAGAAGGCTGGTTTTGAGGGGAGGGAGATGGGGAAAGATGAAGATAGGACAGGGAGGGCGGAGAGGAGGAGGAGAGATTAGGGAGAGGGTGGAGAAAAGAAGAAGATTGAGATAAGGGTGAGGAGGCGGGAGGGGCTGGGGATGATCACATGACCTTAGTGTTTGTATTCTGTTGGAAATGTGTTGGTCCACTCCAGCAAGATAGATTCCATTTACTGATACCATTTTGTTTTTGTGTGAATGCTGCGTGTGTGTGTGGGGGGAGTGTGTGTGTGTGTGGGGGGGGAGTGTGTGTGTGGGGGAGCATGTGTGTGTGTGTGTGTGGGGGGAGTGTGTGTGCGTGAATTTGTGTGCATGCGGGCTGGCGTGCCGTTCTCGACGAGAGTGCGCCGTGTGCGTGCGTCGGTGTGTGTGTTTACACTGGGAGAGAGTAATTGCTGGCAGTGTGCTTTATTAGATGTGTGTTTAACCCAGGCCCTGGGCCCTCAGAGACCGGGGACCAGCCACACCAGATGGCCATTCAGCCTAGGGGGATCTGACGGGTCACAGTGTCCTAGGGCGCCGCCCGGTGCGGGTGGGTAATGTACATTTTGCTGTATGAAGAGCCCGCGAGTCTCTCGTTGTGAGATAATAGGACGTGAACCCAGTTACCCGGAGGAACAGTCTTAGCGCTGTGGGATAATCACCGAAACATACAACACAGGAAGTCATTGGAGCATGTACAGCGAACGGTGGCACGTCGACCCACGAGCACAGAGGACCTCCCGTGCTTCTTACGATACAAGCACTCTACATGCTGTAGGGGACCTGTATAAACACAGATCCCACCGCCATCACTAGAGACACAACAACTCTGCTGGCTGTCTCCCTCCTGCCTCCCTGCCTACTAGGCATGCTATTTTTAGCTCCGACTGCCCCCCCCCCCCGCTCATATTTGCTTTCCACACCCACCACCCGCATCTTTACTACTGTCTATTCATGCCTTCCTGTTTACATCCCTCAACTACCCTAGCTCCACCTCCTTCCCTCATCCTCTACTCCTTGTTCCCCTGCCCACCCACATCATGTATGTCTGCTGAGTAGAGAGAGGAGGCAGGGTCAGTGTGTTCTGGTACTGGAGGACAACAGGCCTCAACTTGGTTCCCCTGCTCCCTTCCTTCCCTGCTCCCCTGTCCGGAGGCCTCTGCCGCTCCCAAGGACAGGAGCGGTGTCCGGGCAAGGCCTGTCTCATGTTTAGTGTCAATAGGAGTTTGAGTCAGGCTGTGTGGCTTTCTGTCTGTGTGGGTTGTTTGGGACTGAGCTGAGCCGGTCTTAGTTGGCTGATGACTGACTCCCTGATTAGTGCTGGAGGTCAGCCTGGGCTCTGGTCATGGTCACGTGTGGTCTGGAGTGTCTCAAAGAGAGAGAGAGAGAGAGAGAGAGAGAGAGAGAGAGTGGAAGAGAGAGCGGAAGAGAGAGAGAGTGGAAGAGACAGAGAGTGGAAGAGAGAGAGAGTGGAAGAGACATAGAGTGGAAGAGAGAGAGAGTGGAAGAGAGAGAGTGGAAGAGAGAGAGAGTGGACGAGACAGAGAGTGAAAGAGACAGAGAGTGGAAGAGAGAGAGAGTGGAAGAGATAGAGAGTGGAAGAGACAGAGAGTGGAAGAGACAGAGAGTGGAAGAGACAGAGAGTGGAAGAGACAGAGAATGGAAGAGAGAGAGAGAGTGGAAGAGAGAGAGAGTGGAAGAGACAGAGAGTGGAAGAGAGAGAGAGTGGAAGAGACAGAGAGTGGAAGAGAGAGAGAGTGGAAGAGATAGAGAGTGGAAGAGACAGAGAGTGGAAGAGACAGAGAGTTGAAGAGAGAGAGAGAGTGGAAGAGAGAGAGAGTGGAAGAGAGAGGGAGTGGAAGAGACAGAGAGTGGAAGAGAGAGAGAGAGTGGAAGAGAGGGGGAGTGGAAGAGAGAGAGAGTGGAAGAGAGAGAGAGTGGAAGTGAGAGAGAGTGTGGGTGACTGCAAGAGGAAAAGACAGTGGTAGAGAGAAAGAGAAGGAGTAAGAGAGCAGTGGGCGGTTGTGGGCATGTGAGTGTGTGTGGAGGGCTCTCTCAGCCAGAGTAGGACCAGAGCTCCTCCACCGGGGGAGAGCCAGAGTAGGACCAGAGCTCCTCCACCGGGGGAGAGTCAGAGTAGGACCAGAGCTCCTCCACAGGGGGAGAGTCAGAGTAGGACCAGAGCTACTCCACAGGGGGAGAGCCAGAGTAGAACCAGAGCTCCTCCACAGGGGGAGAGTCAGAGTAGGACCAGAGCTCCTCCACAGGGGGAGAGTCAGAGTAGGACCAGAGCTCCTCCACCAGGGGGAGAGTCAGAGTTGGACCAGAGCTCCTCCACAGAGGGAGAGTCAGAGTAGGACCAGAGCTCCTCCACCAGGGGGAGAGTCAGAGTAGGACCAGAGCTCCTCCACAGAGGGAGAGTCAGAATAGGACCAGAGCTCCTCCACCAGGGGGAGAGTCAGAGTAGGACCAGAGCTCCTCCACCAGGGGGAGAGTCAGAGTAGGACCAGAGCTCCTCCACCAGGGGGAGAGTCAGAGTAGGACCAGAGCTCCTCCACAGGGGGAGAGTCAGAGTAGAACCAGAGCTCCTCCACAGGGGGAGAGTCAGAGTAGGACCAGAGCTCCTCCACCAGGGGGAGAGTCAGAGCAGGACCAGAGCTTCTCCACAGGGGGAGAGTCAGAGTAGGGCCAGAGCTCCTCCACAGGGGGAGAGCCAGTCACTCCCGCACCCTTGAGTGCGCATCCTCACCCAGGCTCCCTCCGAAATGGTAATGAGGCGGGCTCCACAGACGGAAGCCGCACCATGCCACACACAGCCCTTGCATGCCCGCACCATGTGCCTCCCTCCACAGGAGATAAGGGTGGGGCTGGGCTCGGGGGGGGGGGGGGGGGGGGGCTGGTGCGTACAGGAGTGTGCTGCCCCGAACTTGGCTTCTGTCCTGTTCTCTCCCTCTCTTTTCTTTCTCCTCTGAGATGAGAGAGCTGCCGTTTACCATGAACTCAACAGACAATAAGCAGTGGATAAGAGCGCTAGGGAACAATGCTAGCACATTCCACTCATATCCCAATATAGCACTCTATACTCATCCTAAATCCAGCTACCAACCACTGCACCATAGTAAGGCATGCCGTGCATACAGCCCCATATTTCCCATTGCGTCACAGCACTACTAGATAGCATCCCGGCTGCGTTAGAACACAGCGTGTCTCAGAAATCTGCCACACACAGTTCCATTCAACAGCCCCATCTTTCATCGCACTACCTCCCCAGTGTTCTGTGATGCTGATTATATTCTCATGCTGTCTAGTGTGTCTGAATATAACCTTGACATCTCCATACAGCGTACACCGGCGGAAGAGCCTCGACCACATAGTCACTGCTATATCTTCTCTCATCACCTCTCTCTCCACCTTTCTTTTCTGGCGCAGGAGAGCGACATGGAGTACTATGATTCGAAAGCGGAATCAGACTATGTGAGTACAGCGGTATGTCCTCCCAAGTCCTGCCCGTCCTGCTCCCCTGTACGTCTTGTTGTCACCCTGGTCACAGGCACTCGGGCTGTCTGTGTGTGTTAGTGCGCTGGTGAGACTCCTGTGACTGTTGCGTGTTGAGTGTTACAGGGCTGGAACCAGCACCATGCATGTGACCAAGCTCCCACTAAATGTCCTACCAAGAGATTTGGTCAAACCCTGGAGTATGCCTACCCAATCCCAAACCCCGAAGTACCTACCCTGCCTGTCCCGAACTATGCCTAAACCTCACCTGTCAAACCCCGAAGTACCTACCCTGCCTGTCCCGAACTATGCCTAAACCTCACCTGTCAAACCTTGAAGTGCCCTCACCCCAACTGTCGAGTACCTCGTACCTAACCTCAACTTTCCGAACCCTGGTGAATTTAAATGACTAACTCAAACGGAAGTACCTAACCCTTATCGTTTACGGAGTCATTTAACCCCACGTGTCTACTGTGCATGTGACAGTGACTGCAGCTTTCCTCCCAAGAGATTCAGTCAAACTCTGGACTTCAGCAGCACTCTCCTTGTGTTTTACCTCGTCCAATGCCACAATGCAGGGCCAAGGAACACCCAGCCACAAATCAATGTAGGCTCCCAGTACCAATTCACAAGTAGCTATACAGTAACTACCATAGACAGACAGATTTCATGTTTGTCTTGTCACCGTTAATACCAGTCAACTACAGGCTGCCCCCCCCCCCCCCTCCCCTGGTCTGGGAACAGTCAATAGTCCTTCCGGGGGGTGTTCAGGTCACACGCCGTTTTGTGCTACTGTACCAGGCCACCTGATTGATTAGCTATCAGAACCAAATCCAAGAATTCTCTAGGTCACCCAAGCACAAAGGGAAGGAAGGAATGAGGAGGGAGAGATGGAGGAGAGAGAGAGAGATGGAGAGGCGGATAGAGAACGAGATGGAGAGATGGAGAGGGATGGAGGAGAGAGTGATGAAGGAGAGAGAGAAAGAGGTGGAGAGAGATTGAGGAGAGAGAAGGAGATGGAGGAGAGAGAGAGAGATGAAGAGAGAGAAAGATATGGAGAGAGAGAGAGGGAGGAGAGAGAGAGAGAAAGAGATGGAGAGATATGAAGGAGAGGGAGAAAGAGATGAAGAGAGGCGGAAGAGAAAGAGAGAGAGTTGGAGAGAGAGAAAGATATGGAGGAGAGAGAAAGTGAGAGACATGAAGGAGAGAGAGAAAGAGATGAAGAGAGGCAGAGGAGAGAGTGAGATGGAGATAGAGAGAAATGTGGGGACAGACAGACAGAGGAGCTAGCTATGCTATAAATCACGGCATGATTTTCTCGGTGTTCAAGGCGGCCCTCGTGATTAATGACACAGCACTTTAGGGCCTGTCAGCACGTCTAATTGGAGGACATCGGTCATCATTAACATGGTCGCTGCTGAGGCCGAGCCCTTGACACACCCCATGACCCTTGCCTCGCCACCTCAAGCTTATCCCAGCACACTGCTAGAGGTCATCCTGAGGTCAACCCCCACGCCAGCCTGGCTAGTTCAAAACAGATACTAATGTCTGCCTTTGGTTCCTTGAAAAAAAATCCATTATGTCCAGAGACCTGTTCGAACTTTCCATGGTGGTTGAGCTACCCACTGCTTCCTCCCTCTATCCCTTCCTCTCACACACTGCTTCCTTCCTCTATCCCTTCCTCTCACCCACTGCTTCCTCCCTCTATCCCTTCCTCTCACCCACTGCTTCCTTCCTCTATCCCTTCCTCTCACACACTGCTTCCTTCCTCTATCCCTTCCTCTCACCCACTGCTTCCTTCCTCTATACCTTCCTCTCACCCACTGCTTCCTTCCTCTATCCCTTCCTCTCACCCACTGCTTCCTTCCTCTATCCCTTCCTCTCACCCACTGCTTCCTTCCTCTATCCCTTCCTCTCACCCACTGCTTCCTCCCTCTATCCCTTCCTCTCACCCACTGCTTCCTTCCTCTATCCCTTCCTCTCACCCACTGCTTCCTCCCTCTATCCCTTCCTCTCACCCACTGCTTCCTTCCTCTATCCCTTCCTCTCACACACTGCTTCCTTCCTCTATCCCTTCCTCTCACCCACTGCTTCCTTCCTCTATACCTTCCTCTCACCCACTGCTTCCTTCCTCTATCCCTTCCGCTCACCCACTGCTTCCTTCCTCTATCCCTTCCTCTCACCCACTGGTTCCTTCCTCTATACCTTCCTCTCACCCACTGCTTCCTCCCTCTATCCCTTCCTCTCACCCACTGCTTCCTCCCTCTATCCCTTCCTCTCACCCACTGCTTCCTCCCTCTGTCCCTTCCTCTATCCCTTCCTCTCACCCACTGCTTCCTCCCTCTATCCCTTCCTCTCATCCACTGCTTCCTCCCTCTATCCCTTCCTCTCACCCACTGCTTCCTCCCTCTATCCCTTCCTCTCACCCACTGCTTCCTTCCTCTATCCCTTCCTCTCACCCACTCCTTCCTTCCTCTATCCGTTCCTCTCACCCACTGCTTCCTTCCTCTATCCCTTCCTCTCACCCACTGGTTCCTCCCTCTATCCCTTCCTCTATACCTTCCTCTCACCCATTGCTTCCTTCCTCTATCCCTTCCTCTCACCCACTGGTTCCTTCCTCTATACCTTCCTCTCACCCACTGCTTCCTTCCTCTATCCCTTACTCTCACCCACTGCTTCCTTCCTCTATCCCTTCCTCTCACCCACTGCTTCCTTCCTCTATCCCTTCCTCTCACCCATTGCTTCCTTCCTCTATCCCTTCCTCTCACCCACTGGTTCCTTCCTCTATACCTTCCTCTCACCCACTGCTTCCTCCCTCTATCCCTTCCTCTCACCCACTGCTTCCTCCCTCTATCCCTTCCTCTCACCCACTGCTTCCTCCCTCTGTCCCTTCCTCTATCCCTTCCTCTCACCCACTGCTTCCTCCCTCTATCCCTTCCTCTCACCCACTGCTTCCTCCCTCTATTCCTTCCTCTCACCCACTGCTTCCTTCCTCTATCCCTTCCTCTCACCCACTCCTTCCTTCCTCTATCCGTTCCTCTCACCCACTGCTTCCTTCCTCTATCCCTTCCTCTCACCCACTGCTTCCTCCCTCTATCCCTTCCTCTCACCCACTGCTTCCTCCCTCTTTCCCTTCCTCTCACCCACTGCTTCCTTCCTCTATCCCTTCCTCTCACCCACTGCTTCCTTCCTCTATCCCTTCCTCTCACCCACTGCTTCCTTCCTCTATCCCTTCCTCTCACCCACTGCTTCCTCCCTCTATCCCTTCCTCTATACCTTCCTCTCACCCACTGCTTCCTCCCTCTATCCCTTCCTCTCATCCACTGCTTCCTTCCTCTATCCCTTCCTCTCACCCACTGCTTCCTTCCTCTATTCCTTCCTCTCACCCACTGCTTCCTTCCTCTATCCCTTCCTCTCACCCACTGCTTCCTCCCTCTATCCCTTCCGCTATCCCTTCCTCTCACCCACTGCTTGCTTCCTCTATCCCTTCCTCTCACCCACTGCTTCCTCCCTCTATACCTTCCTCTCACCCACTGCTTGCTTCCTCTATCCCTTCCTCTCACCCACTGCTTGCTTCCTCTATCCCTTCCTCTCACCCACTGCTTCCTCCCTCTATCCCTTCCTCTCATCCACTGCTTCCTTCCTCTATCCCTTCCTCTCACCCACTGCTTCCTTCCTCTATTCCTTCCTCTCACCCACTGCTTCCTTCCTCTATCCCTTCCTCTCACCCACTGCTTCCTCCCTCTATCCCTTCCTCTATCCCTTCCTCTCACCCACTGCTTGCTTCCTCTATCCCTTCCTCTCACCCACTGCTTCCTCCCTCTATACCTTCCTCTCACCCACTGCTTGCTTCCTCTATCCCTTCCTCTCACCCACTGCTTCCTCTCTCTATCCCTTCCTCTCACCCACTGCTTCCTTCCTCTATCCCTTCCTCTATCCCACTGCTGGCTTCCTCTATCCCTTCCTCTCACCCACTGCTTCCTCCCTCTATACCTTCCTCTCACCCACTGCTTGCTTCCTCTATCCCTTCCTCTCACGCACTGCTTCCTCTCTCTATCCCTTCCTCTCACCCACTGCTTCCTTCCTCTATCCCTTCCTCTCACCCACTGCTTGATTCCTCTATCCCTTCCTCTCACCCACTGCTTCCTCTCTCTATACATTCCTCTCACCCACTGCTTCCTTCCTCTATCCCTTCCTCTCACCCACTGCTTCCTCTCTCTATACTTTCCTATCACCCACTGCTTGCTTCCTCTATCCCTTCCTCTCACCCATTGCTTCCTCTCTCTATACCTTCCTCTCACCCACTGCTTCCTTCCTCTATCCCTTCCTCTCACCCACTGCTTCCTCCCTCTATCCCTTCCTCTCACCAACTGCATCCTCCGTCTATCCCTTCCTCTATCCCTTCCTCTCACCCACTGCTTCCTTCCTCTATCCCGTCCTCTAACCCACTGCTTCCTCTATCCCTTCCTCTCACCCACTGCTTCCTCCCTCTATCCCTTCCTCTCACCCACAGCTTCCTTCTTCTATCCCTTCCTCTCACCCACTGCTTCCTTCCTCTATCCCTTCCTCTCACCCACTGCTTCCTTCCTCTATCCCTTCCTCTCACCCACTGCTTCCTTCCTCTATCCCTTCCTCTCACCCACTGCTTCCTTCCTCTATCCCTTCCTCTCACCCACTGCTTCCTTCCTCTATCCCTTCCTCTCACCCACTGCTTCCTCCCTCTATCCCTTCCTCTCACCCACTGCTTCCTCCCTCTATCCCTTCCTCTCACCCACTGCTTCCTCCCTCTATCCCTTCCTCTATCCCTTCCTCTCACCCACTGCTTCCTCCCTCTATCCCTTCCTCTCACCCACTGCTTCCTCCCTCTATCCCTTCCTCTATCCCTTCCTCTCACCCACTGCTTCCTTCCTCTATCCCTTCCTCTCACCCACTGCTTCCTCCCTCTATCCCTTCCTCTATCCCTTCCTCTCACCCACTGCTTCCTCCCTTTATCCCTTCCTCTATCCCTTCCTCTCACCCACTGCTTCCTTCCTCTATCCCTTCCTCTATCCCTTCCTCTCACCCACTGCTTCCTTCCTCTATCCCTTCCTCTATCCCTTCCTCTCACCCACTGCTTCCTCCCTCTATCCCTTCCTCTATCCCATCCTCTCACCCACTGCTTCCTCCCTCTATCCCTTCCTCTATCCCTTCCTCTCACCCACTGCTTCCTTCCTCTATCCCTTCCTCTATCCCTTCCTCTCACCCACTGCTTCCTTCCTCTATCCCTTCCTCTCACCCACTGCTTCCTCCCTCTATCCCTTCCTCTATACCTTCCTCTCACCCACTGCTTCCTCCCTCTATCCCTTCCTCTATCCCTTCCTCTCACCCACTGCTTCCTCCCTCTATCCCTTCCTCTATCCCTTCCTGTCACCCACTGCTTCCTCCCTCTATCCCTTCCTCTCACCCACTGCTTCCTTCTTCTATCCCTTCCTCTCACCCACTGCTTCCTTCCTCTATCCCTTCCTCTCACCCACTGCTTCCTCCCTCTATACCTTCCTCTCACCCACTGCTTCCTTCCTCTATACCTTCCTCTCACCCACTGCTTCCTCCCTCTATACCTTCCTCTCACCCACTGCTTCCTTCCTCTATCCCTTCCTCTCACCCACTGCTTCCTTCCTCTATCCCTTCCTCTCACCAACTGATTCCTCCCTATTTTCCTTCCTCTCATCCACCCCTCACCCTTTCCCCTGCAATTCCTCCACCTCTATCTCCTCCCTCTACAGTGTGACCACTCACTCTCCTATCACTGATCCACAGTGTCTACTCCCTCCAACTTACCCCTACTCCTGAACCCGTTCTCTACTCCTGTACCTGTGCTCTACTTCTGTACCTGTGCTCTACTCCTGTACCCGTGCTCTACTCCTGTACCTTTTCTTTACCCCTGTACCCATGCTCTACTCATGTACCCGTGCTCTTCTCCTGTACCTTTTCTTTACCCCTGTACCCATGCTCTACTCCTGTACCCGTGCTCTACTCCTGTAACTCTTTACCCCTGTACCCATGCTCTACTTCTGTACCCGTGCTCTACTCATGTACCCGTGCTCTTCTCCTGTACCTTTTCTTTACCCCTGTACCCATGCTCTACTCCTGTACCCGTGCTCTACTCCTGTACCTTTTCTTTACCCCTATACCCGTGCTCTACTCCTGTACCCGTGCTCTACTTCTGTACCTGTACTCTACCCCTGTACCTTTTCTTTACCCCTGTACCCATGCTCTACTCTTTTACCTGTGCTCTACTCCTGCACCCGTGCTCTACTCCTGTACCCGTGCTCTACTCCTGTACCCATGCTCTACTTCTGTACCCGTGCTGTACTCCTGTACCTTGGCTTTACTCCTGTACCCGTGCTCTAGCCCTGTACCTGTGCGCTACTCCTGTACCCGTGCTCTACCTCTGTAGTCGTGCTCTACTCCTGTACCTTGTCTCTACTCCTGTACTCGTGCTCTACTCCTGTACCCATGCTCTACTTCTGTACCTGTGCTCTACACCTGTACCTGTGCTCTACTCCTGTAACCGTGCTCTACCCCTGTACCTGTGCTCTACTCCTGTACCCGTTCTGTACTCCTGTACCTTGTCTCTACTACTGCACCCGTGCTCTACTCCTGTACCCGTGCTCTTCTCCTTTACCCGTGCTCGACACCTGTACCCGTGCTCTACTCCTGTACCTTTGCTTTACTCCTGTACCCGTGCTCTACTCCTGTCCCCATGCTCTACCCCTGTACCCGTGCTCTACTCCTGTACCCATGCTCTACTCCTGTACCCGTGTTCAACTCCTGTACCTGTGCTCTACTTCTGTACCCGTGCTCAACTCCTGTACCCGTGCTCTATTCCTGTACCCATCCTTTACACCTGTACCTTAGCTCTACTCCTGTACTTTTTTTTCCTCGGTACCCGAGCTCTACTCCTGTACCTGTGCTCTACTCCTGTACCTTTGCTATACCCCGTACCTTGACATTATTCCTGTACCCGTGCTCTACTCCTGTACCCGTGCTCTACTCCTGTAGCCGTGCTCTACTCCTGTTCTCGTGCTCTGCTCCTGTACCCGTGCCCTACTCCTGTACCTTTGCTCTACTCCTGTACCCGTGATTTACTCCTGTACTTTTGCTACACCTCTGTCCCCGAGCTCTACTCCTGTACCTGTGCTCTACTCCTGTACCTTTGCTTTACCCCGTACCTTGACTTTACTCCTGTACCCGTGCTCTACTCCTGTACCCGTGCTCTACTCCTGTAGCCGTGCCCTACTCCTGTTCTCGTGCTCTACTCCTGCACCCGTGCTCTACTCCTGTACCTGTACTCTACCCCTGTACCTTTTCTTTACCCCTGTACCCATGCTCTACTCCTGTACCCGTGCTCTACTCCTGTACCCGTGCTCTACTCCTGTACCCGTGCTCTACTCCTGTACTCGTGCTCTACTCCTGTACCTGTGCTCTACTCCTTTACCTGTGCTCTACTCTATTACCTGTGCTCTACTCCTGCACCCGTGCTCTACTCCTGTACCTGTGCTCTACTCCTGTACCCATGCTCTACTTCTGTACCCGTGCTGTACTCCTGTACCTTGGCTTTACTCCTGTACCCGTGCTCTAGCCCTGTACCTGTGCGCTACTCCTGTACCCGTGCTCTACCTCTGTAGTCGTGCTCTACTCCTGTACCTTGTCTCTACTCCTGTACTCGTGCTCTACTCCTGTACCCATGCTCTACTTCTGTACCTGTGCTCTACACCTGTACCTGTGCTCTACTCCTGTAACCGTGCTCTACTCCTGTACCTTGTCTCTACTACTGCACCCGTGCTCTACTCCTGTACCCGTGCTCTTCTCCTTTACCCGTGCTCTACACCTGTACCCGTGCTCTACTCCTGTACCTTTGCTTTACTCCTTTACCTGTGCTCTACTCCTGTACCCGTGCTCTACTCCTGTCCCCATGCTCTACCCCTGTACCTTTGCTCTACTCCTGTACCCATGCTCTACTCCTGTACCCGTGTTCAACTCCTGTACCTGTGCTCTACTTCTGTACCCGTGCTCAACTCCTGTACCCGTGCTCTACTCCTGTACCCATCCTTTACACCTGTACCTTAGCTCTACTCCTGTACTTTCTTTTACCCCTGTACCCGAGCTCTACTCCTGTACCTGTGCTCTACTCCTGTACCTTTGCTATACCCTGTACCTTGACTTTACTCCTGTACCTGTGCTCTACTCCTGTACCCGTGCTCTACTCCTGTAGCCGTGCTCTACTCCTGTTCTCGTGCTCTACTCCTGTACCCGTGCCCTACTCCTGTACCTTTGCTCTACTCCTGTACCCGTGATTTACTCCTGTACTTTTGCTCCACCTCTGTCCCCGAGCTCTACTCCTGTACCTGTGCTCTACTCCTGTACCTTTGCTTTACCCCGTACCTTGACTTTACTCCTGTACCCGTGCTCTACTCCTGTAGCCGTGCCCTACTCCTGTTCTCGTGCTCTACTCCTGCACCCGTGCTCTACTCCTGTACCTTTGCTCTACTCCTGTACCTGTGATTTACTCCTGTACTTTTGCTCCACCTCTGTAACCGTGCTCTACTCCTGTTGCCGTGCTCTTCTCCTGTACCCGTACTTTACACCTGTACCTTTGCTCTACTCCAGTACCCGTGCTCTACTCCTGTACCCGTGTTCAACTCCTGTACCCGTGCTCTACTTCTGTACCCGTGCTCTACTCCTGTATCCGTGCTCTACTCCTGTACCCGTGCTCTACTCCTGTATCCGTGCTCTACTCCTGTACCAGTGCTCTATTCCTGTACCCATGCTCTACTCCTGTACTGTTGCTTTACTCCTGTACCCGTGCTCTACTCCTGTACCCGTATTGTACACCTGTGCCTTTGCTCTACTCCTGTACCTTTTCTTTAGCCCTGTACCCAAGCTCTACTTCTGTGCCCATGCTCTACCCCTGTACCTGTGCTATACTCCTGTACCCATGCTCTACCCCTGTACCCGTGCTCTACTCCTGTACCTTGGCTTTACTCCTTTACCCGTTATCTACTTCTGTACCCTTGCTCTACCCCTGTACCTGTGCTCTTCTCCTGTACCCGTTCTCTACCCCTGTATCCGTGCTCTACTCCTATTCCAGTGCTCTATTCCTGTTCCTGTGCTTTACTCCTGTACCTTTGCTTTACTCCTGTACCCGTGCTCTACTCCTGTACCCGTACTGTACACTTGTACCTTTGCTCTACTCCTGTACCTTTCCTTTACCCCTGTACCCGTGGTCTACTCCTGTACCCGTGCTCTACCCCTGTATCCGTGCTCTTCTACTGTACCTGTGCTCTACTCCTGTACCTTTGCTTTACTCCTGTACCCGTGCTCTACTCCTGTACCCATGCTCTACTCCTGTACCCGTGCTTTACTCCTGTACCTGTGCTCTATTCCTGTACCCATGCTCTACTCCTGTACCTTTGCTTTACTCCTGTTCCCGTGCTCTACTCCTGTACCCGTACTGTACACCTGTACCTTTGCTCTACTCCAGTACCCGTGCTCTACTCCTGTACCCGTGCTCTACTCCTGTACCTTTGCTCTACTCCTGTACCCGTGTTCTACTCCAGTACCCATGGTCTACTCCTGTACCCGTGCTCTACTCCTGTACCTGTGCTCTACTCCTGTACCTTTGCTTTACTCCTGTACCCGTGCTCTACTCCTGTACCCGTGCTCTACTCCTGTACCCGTGCCCTACTCCTGTACCTTTGCTCTACTCCTGTACCCGTGATTTACTCCTGTACTTTTGCTACACCTCTGTCCCCGAGCTCTACTCCTGTACCTGTGCTCTACTCCTGTACCTTTGCTTTACCCCGTACCTTGACTTTACTCCTGTACCCGTGCTCTACTCCTGTACCCGTGCTCTACTCCTGTAGCCGTGCCCTACTCCTGTTCTCGTGCTCTACTCCTGCACCCGTGCTCTACTCCTGTACCTGTACTCTACCCCTGTACCTTTTCTTTACCCCTGTACCCATGCTCTACTCCTGTACCCGTGCTCTACTCCTGTACCCGTGCTCTACTCCTGTACCCGTGCTCTACTCCTGTACTCGTGCTCTACTCCTGTACCTGTGCTCTACTCCTTTACCTGTGCTCTACTCTATTACCTGTGCTCTACTCCTGCACCCGTGCTCTACTCCTGTACCTGTGCTCTACTCCTGTACCCATGCTCTACTTCTGTACCCGTGCTGTACTCCTGTACCTTGGCTTTACTCCTGTACCCGTGCTCTAGCCCTGTACCTGTGCGCTACTCCTGTACCCGTGCTCTACCTCTGTAGTCGTGCTCTACTCCTGTACCTTGTCTCTACTCCTGTACTCGTGCTCTACTCCTGTACCCATGCTCTACTTCTGTACCTGTGCTCTACACCTGTACCTGTGCTCTACTCCTGTAACCGTGCTCTACCCCTGTACCTGTGCTCTACTCCTGTACCCGTTCTGTACTCCTGTACCTTGTCTCTACTACTGCACCCGTGCTCTACTCCTGTACCCGTGCTCTTCTCCTTTACCCGTGCTCTACACCTGTACCCGTGCTCTACTCCTGTACCTTTGCTTTACTCCTTTACCTGTGCTCTACTCCTGTACCCGTGCTCTACTCCTGTCCCCATGCTCTACCCCTGTACCTTTGCTCTACTCCTGTACCCATGCTCTACTCCTGTACCCGTGTTCAACTCCTGTACCTGTGCTCTACTTCTGTACCCGTGCTCAACTCCTGTACCCGTGCTCTACTCCTGTACCCATCCTTTACACCTGTACCTTAGCTCTACTCCTGTACTTTTTTTTACCCCTGTACCCGAGCTCTACTCCTGTACCTGTGCTCTACTCCTGTACCTTTGCTATACCCTGTACCTTGACTTTACTCCTGTACCTGTGCTCTACTCCTGTACCCGTGCTCTACTCCTGTAGCCGTGCTCTACTCCTGTTCTCGTGCTCTACTCCTGTACCCGTGCCCTACTCCTGTACCTTTGCTCTACTCCTGTACCCGTGATTTACTCCTGTACTTTTGCTCCACCTCTGTCCCCGAGCTCTACTCCTGTACCTGTGCTCTACTCCTGTACCTTTGCTTTACCCCGTACCTTGACTTTACTCCTGTACCCGTGCTCTACTCCTGTAGCCGTGCCCTACTCCTGTTCTCGTGCTCTACTCCTGCACCCGTGCTCTACTCCTGTACCTTTGCTCTACTCCTGTACCTGTGATTTACTCCTGTACTTTTGCTCCACCTCTGTACCCGTGCTCTACTCCTGTTGCCGTGCTCTTCTCCTGTACCCGTACTTTACACCTGTACCTTTGCTCTACTCCAGTACCCGTGCTCTACTCCTGTACCCGTGTTCAACTCCTGTACCCGTGCTCTACTTCTGTACCCGTGCTCTACTCCTGTATCCGTGCTCTACTCCTGTACCCGTGCTCTACTCCTGTATCCGTGCTCTACTCCTGTACCAGTGCTCTATTCCTGTACCCATGCTCTACTCCTGTACTGTTGCTTTACTCCTGTACCCGTGCTCTACTCCTGTACCCGTATTGTACACCTGTGCCTTTGCTCTACTCCTGTACCTTTTCTTTAGCCCTGTACCCAAGCTCTACTTCTGTGCCCATGCTCTACCCCTGTACCTGTGCTATACTCCTGTACCCATGCTCTACCCCTGTACCCGTGCTCTACTCCTGTACCTTGGCTTTACTCCTTTACCCGTTCTCTACTTCTGTACCCTTGCTCTACCCCTGTACCTGTGCTCTTCTCCTGTACCCGTTCTCTACCCCTGTATCCGTGCTCTACTCCTATTCCAGTGCTCTATTCCTGTTCCTGTGCTTTACTCCTGTACCTTTGCTTTACTCCTGTACCCGTGCTCTACTCCTGTACCCGTACTGTACACTTGTACCTTTGCTCTACTCCTGTACCTTTCCTTTACCCCTGTACCCGTGGTCTACTCCTGTACCCGTGCTCTACCCCTGTATCCGTGCTCTTCTACTGTACCTGTGCTCTACTCCTGTACCTTTGCTTTACTCCTGTACCCGTGCTCTACTCCTGTACCCATGCTCTACTCCTGTACCCGTGCTTTACTCCTGTACCTGTGCTCTATTCCTGTACCCATGCTCTACTCCTGTACCTTTGCTTTACTCCTGTACCCGTGCTCTACTCCTGTACCCGTACTGTACACCTGTACCTTTGCTCTACTCCAGTACCCGTGCTCTACTCCTGTACCCGTGCTCTACTCCTGTACCTTTGCTCTACTCCTGTACCCGTGTTCTACTCCAGTACCCATGCTCTACTCCTGTACCCGTGCTCTACTCCTGTACCTGTGCTCTACTCCTGTACCTTTGCTTTACTCCTGTACCCGTGCTCTACTCCTGTACCCGTGCTCTACTCCTGTAGCCGTGCCCTACTCCTGTTCTCGTGCTCTACTCCTGTACCTTTGCTCTACTCCTGTACCTGTGATTTACTCCTGTACTTTTGCTCCACCTCTGTACCCGTGCTCTACACCTGTTGCCGTGCTCTTCTCCTGTATCCGTACTTTACACCTGTACCTTTGCTCTACTCCAGTACCCGTGCTCTACTCCTGTACCTTTGCTCTACTTCTGTACCTGTGCTCTACTCCTGTATCCTTGCTCTACTCCTGTACCTTTGCTTTACTCCTGTACCCATGCTCTACTCTTGTACCCGTGCTCTACTCCTGTACCTGTGCTCTACTCCTGTACCCGTGCTCTACTCCTGTACCCGTGCTCACCCCTATACCTGTGCTCTTCTCCTGTACCTGTGCTCTACTCCTGTATCCGTGCTCTACTCCTGTACCCGTGCTCTACTCCTGTATCCGTGCTCTACTCCTGTAC
Source organism: Oncorhynchus kisutch (assembly GCF_002021735.2). Classification (NCBI taxonomy): domain Eukaryota; kingdom Metazoa; phylum Chordata; class Actinopteri; order Salmoniformes; family Salmonidae; genus Oncorhynchus; species Oncorhynchus kisutch. Next base: position 30,480,718 of record NC_034178.2, on the reverse strand, counting down.
CAGTGCTCTATTCCTGTACCCATGCTCTACTCCTGTACCTTTGCTTTACTCCTGTACCCGTGCTCTACTCCTGTACCCATATTGTACACCTGTGCCTTTGCTCTACTCCTGTACCTTTTCTTTACCCCTGTACCCAAGCTCTACTTCTGTGCCCATGCTCTACCCCTGTACCTCAGCTCTACTCCTGTACCCGTGCTCTACTCCTGTACCTTGGCTTTACTCCTTTACCCGTTCTCTACTTCTGTACCCGTGCTCTAACCCTGTACCTGTGCTCTTCTCCTTTACCTTTGCTCTACTCCTGTACCTTTCCTTTACCCCTGTACCCGTGGTCTACTCCTGTACCTGTGCTCTACCCCTGTACCTGTGCTCTTCTACTGTACCTGTGCTCTACTCCTGTACCTTTGCTTTACTCCTGTACCCGTGCTCTACTCCTGTACCCGTGCTATACTCCTGTACCCGTGCTTTACTCCTGTACCTGTGCTCTATTCCTGTACCCGTGCTCTAGTCCTGTACCTTTGCTTTACTCCTGTACCCGTACTGTACACCTGTACCTTTGCTCTACTCCAGTACCCGTGCTCTACTCCTGTACCCGTGCTCTACTCCTGTACCTTTGCTCTACTCCTGTACCCGTGTTCTACTCCAGTACCCATGCTCTACTCCTGTACCCGTGCTCTACTCCTGTACCAGTCCTTTACTCCTGTACTTTTACTCTACTCCTGTACCCATGCTCTACTTCTGTACCCGTGGTCTACTCCTGTACCCGTGCTCTACCCCTGTACCTGTGCTCTACTCCTGTACCTTTGCTTTACTCCTGTACCCGTGCTCTACTCCTGTACCCGTGCTCTACTCCTGTAGCCGTGCCCTACTCCTGTTCTCGTGCTCTACTCCTGTACCTTTGCTCTACTCCTGTACCTGTGATTTACTCCTGTACCTTTGCTCCACCTCTGTACCCGTGCTCTACTCCTGTTGCCGTGCTCTTCTCCTGTACCCGTACTTTACACCTGTACCTTTGCTCTACTCCAGTACCTGTGCTCTACTCCTGTACCTTTGCTTTACTCCTGTACCCATGCTCTACTCTTGTACCCGTGCTCTACTCCTGTACCTGTGCTCTACTCCTGTACCCGTGCTCTACTCCTGTACCCATGCTCACCCCTATACCTGTGCTCTTCTCCTGTACCTGTGCTCTACTCCTGTATCCGTGCTCTACTCCTGTACCCGTGCTCTACTCCTGTATCCGTGCTCTACTCCTGTACCAGTGCTCTATTCCTGTACCCATGCTCTACTCCTGTACCTTTGCTTTACTCCTGTACCCGTGCTCTACTCCTGTACCCGTATTGTACACCTTTGCCTTTGCTCTACTCCTGTACCTTTTCTTTACTCCTGTATCCGTGCTCTACTCCTGTACCAGTGCTCTATTCCTGTGCCCATGCTCTACCCCTGTACCTCAGCTCTACTCCTGTACCCGTGCTCTACTCCTGTACCTTGGCTTTACTCCTTTACCCGTTCTCTACATCTGTACCCGTGCTCTACCCCTGTACCTGTGCTCTACTCCTGTACCTTTGCTTTCCTCCTGTACCCGTGCTCTACTCCTGTACCCGTGCTCTACTCCTGTACCCGTGCTCTACTCCTGTACCTGTGCTCTACTCCTTTACCTGTGCTCTACTCTTTTACCTGTGCTCTACTCCTGCACCTTTGCTCTACTCCTGTACCCGTGCTCTACTCCTGTACCTTTGCTCTACTCCTGTACCTGTGATTTACTCCTGTACTTTTGCTCCACCTCTGTACCCGTGCTCTACTCCTGTTGCCGTGCTCTTCTCCTGTATCCGTACTTTACACCTGTACCTTTGCTCTACTCCAGTACCCGTGCTCTACTCCTGTACCTTTGCTCTACTTCTGTACCTGTGCTCTACTCCTGTATCCTTGCTCTACTCCTGTACCTTTGCTCTACTCCTGTACCTTTGCTCTACTTCTGTACCTGTGCTCTACTCCTGTATCCTTGCTCTACTCCTCCCTTTGGTACTCCTGTACCTTTGCTCTACTTCTGTACCTGTGCTCTACTCCTGTATCCTTGCTCTACTCCTCCCAAAGGTACTCCTGTACCTTTGCTTTACCCATGCTCTACTCCTGTACCTTTGCTTTACTCCTGTACCCGTGCTCTACTCCTGTACCCGTATTGTACACCTGTGCCTTTGCTCTACTCCTGTACCTTTTCTTTACTCCTGTATCCGTGCTCTACTCCTGTACCAGTGCTCTATTCCTGTGCCCATGCTCTACCCCTGTACCTCAGCTCTACTCCTGTACCCGTGCTCTACTCCTGTACCTTGGCTTTACTCCTTTACCCGTTCTCTACTTCTGTACCCATGCTCTACCCCTGTACCTGTGCTCTACTCCTGTACCTTTGCTTTCCTCCTGTACCCGTGCTCTACTCCTGTACCCGTGCTCTACTCCTGTACCTGTGCTCTACTCCTTTACCTGTGCTCTACTCTTTTACCTGTGCTCTACTCCTGCACCCGTGCTCTACTCCTGTACCCGTGCTCTACTCCTGTACCTTTGCTCTACTCCTGAGCCCTTGCTCTACTCATGTACACGGGCTCTACTCCTGTTGCTATCGTCACCTCGTCTTGCCCTGCTCCATCCCTCCTCTCCACTTGTCTGCCCATCCGATCCCGCCTTTCTCTCCCCGATTCAAACAGGGCTTGTAATGCGCTCCTTTCACCTATAAACACTCCATCATTACAATATCTAATTAGTTTGTTGGGCCAGATGCTCTGGACTCCATATCTCTCACAACTTTAAATTGAATCGCGCAGCGCCCTTGTGTAGGTATAGGCACTGTCCACAGTTGAGTTCCTGCCCAAAAGGCGACTCTGTCTGGGTCCTCAATCTCTTATTCGCTGTGTCCAGGCATAGAAACAGCACATAGCGGCCATTCTCATTGATGGTAATATTCCACAGTAGTATGTGTAGTGGCACTGGAGGGGATTGCTTAGTATTGGTATTAATAACACCCCATATTAAGACTATCTTGGGGTCTAGCCTTATCCTCACCCCAACTCTTGCTCTGGCACTTTGACAATGAACTGTCTTCATTGGCAGGGTCCCATTATACATTATATATTTTTTACTGTGACTTTAATACGCACACAGACACAGACACGCCGACACATTAAAGATTATAGGCATGATGTCTTGGCCTGTCCCGGCAACACCTCATTGGCTGTCAGTAGAACAATATGATATTGATTTTAGAGTTTTGTTTTTATCAGCCATTGTTGAGGGATTTTCCCCTCTGCGAGAACAACCCAACTGAAAGAGACAAGATCAGGCACACCCAAGAGAAGATTATTACTTAGGCTTCAGTGGAGAACAGACAAAGCTCACTCTGGGTGAAATTGCTATGGTCTCCGCATTATCTCACTTTCATTTGAAACTGCTATTTGTCGGTAGTGAAATGCATATAACTTGTAAATGACGATAAGGGAGCGTTTTGGTGGAGGGCAAGGAGCAGAGACGTCGGCCACCTAGCTGGAAACACTAATGTTATTGTAGCTTCTCAATGCATTTGAAACACAGACTCGTCTTGCATTTTGATTTTCTTTGCTTTGTCATACACTGCACCATATTACACTGTCAAAGCTCAGTTTGGAGCCCTGTTATTTGGCTTTCGGTTCAGAAGTGATCCACAATCTGTACTGTGCGATTGACCAACACACATGGGCACACACGCGTGCACACACACACACACACACACACACACACACACACACACACACACACACACAAACACACAATATCAAAGGGATGAGCTGGGTTTGGAGGCGAGAGATGCTTGTGATCATGGGCGAGCCCTAGATGGGTAAAAGTGGAAATGAAAGAGTCTTCAAAATGTCATTCCTGGCCTCTTCAACCTTTAATTAAACCTTGAGAATGGGGAGATAAAATTAATAAATTGGGTAATGAATCGAGCAAAACAGGTGGTGGGTGGCTGAAGAAAATGAACCAATCAGTCTTTCCTGTGTGGATTTATTCAGCTCCTAATTAGAAGCTGCCTTGGTTAATTATGATTGGGCTCTTTGGAAAAAGAGGGCCTCACTGGAATGACAGTCAGGCTGAGAGATAAACAAACACCGGGACGGGACTCCACAGAATGCTGATGATGCACGAGGGGCTAATGAAGGCCAATCGCCTTCTCCGTTATTGATAACCCGACTTCCCTAAGCCAATCACCTTCATTGTAACTAATGCAACCCCTTTCTCTAAGCCAGTCACCTTCCCTGCAACTAATACAATAGTATTTCTAATCTAATTACATTTATGTTAAGCAATAATCCACCCTTCGAACCCAAAGACCTTTATTGTAACTAATCCTTCCGGCATTCCTAACCCACTTCCTCTCTAACTGATAAACCAGCACCTCTAACCCAATCATCCTCAGCGATGAACCAGCATGTCCTACCTAATCACCCATGCCAACAAACTGCCCCGTGACGCAATTACCTCACGCGTTTTGACGGAACTGCATCAGTAACCGAGTGATCCTCTTTGCTAGACCAGCGTGAGGCTGTAACACTCTCACCCTTGCTGCATACGCATCATCGTCATGAACACATTCATTGTCTTTGCTGTCATGTTACAAGGCTAGTGTTATATTGTTCAACCAATGAGCTTCACCGTCACTTCCACCACCATCCACTTGTACGCTGTCACCGGCGACCTTAACGTTGCACATCTTCTCAAGTCTATGTTCTTGTGTGATGGGGTCATTGTTGTGTGTGTGTGTGTGTGTGTGTGTGTGTGTGTGTGTGTGTGTGTGTGTGTGTGTGTGTGTGTGTGTGTGTGTGTGTGTGTGTGTGTGTGTGTGTGTGTGTGTGGAGGGGGGGGGCAGTTTAACATTGTAATGCAGTTGGAGATGATTGGAAGGATGAGAAGAAGAAAAAAAGGTGACAGAACGATTATGAAACGTTTTCGCTGAGTGGGAAGGTTTTGACAGAATGAATGGATGTGTTGAGGAATAGGAGACAGTTTATGAGCTATATGTTGTTATTACAGTCAAAACCGACAAAGATAGATGTCGAACTAAGGCCCATATAACCTGTGTACTGTAGCCTTGTGTAAATGGGTTTTTATAACAGTGAGTTTGTGTCGATACATTTGTGTTTGCACAACTGTGTATGTACAAGTCTGTATGAGAGAGACACACAAGAGCGGGAGACGCGAGACAGTTGACGTACGTCTGATGATGTGTTACCTGTAAGGTTCTGTAGCATGTTTTCCTGGTCTGTGACCACACTGTTCCTAAGCATTGACATTCAGTGGGCTATCATCACAAGTGTCCCTCTGCTCTGCTCTTCCCATCCTCTCCAACAACAGCTTGTAATTGCGTTTTAATAGACAATTAAAGCCCGGCCATAAATCAATTCTTGCACAGGGTATGAGGCTTGAATTACATTTTGCGAAAAAAAACAACCCGTTTTTATCATGTCAGATTCAATGAACCCTTGCTGCTCTATTAAATCATGATATGTGGGCAGGTCTCAATGTGAACTATACAGTAATGAACTATACAGTATTTGAGTATTTGTTTATGTTTCATTTTTGTTCTGGTGAGAGGACCTCAATCTCAGGACCAAAACAATTACAATCTGGGACGTGGGGATTTTAAATATTGAGCCAACCCGACATGGAATAATCATCATCATCACAAATATCTATTTTGATCAATAACTGTAACTAGGAAGGGAATGATAACAAAAGTAACTAAGTAACAACCACCTTTCTTACAGTAACTCTAATATTTTGACTCAAATTGGAACAGTATGCCGTTATATTATTACGGTAACGCATTACTTTGTAACACATTTGTAAACCTTTTGAACACGTTACCTCCAACACTTCTTATAATACAGTATTATATACAGTATGGTATACCGTATGATATACAGTATGATATACAGTATTTGATGGATGTTTTCGCCTCCCTTTCCTTATGGTATGCAATGCATATATACAGTATGTGTGTATATTGTACAGTGGATGTATAGGCCTGCCCTAACTCATTTGTAGTACTAGCTATGTGCTATATTCTGTCAGTATGCACCTTGCAGAGTCTTAGCGAGCTCCCTTAGGATTTGGAGGCAAAGATAAATGAATAAGCTCTGCCAGAGGATGTGTTTAGATCTAATTCCTATTTATTTTCACGATGGGCTCTTGAAAAGGCAAGTCTTGTCATATGTAGATAGATAATCAAGATTGAATCCTAGGCCTGTCGAGTCTCGCAGCGGTCTAAGGCACTGCATCGCAGTGCTAGAGGCATCACTACAGACCTGGGTTCGAACCCGGGGCTGTATCACAACCGGCCGTGAACGGGAGTACCATAGGGCGGTGCACAATTGGCCCAGCGTCGTCCGGGTTAGGGGAGGGTTTGGCCAGGGGGAGCTTTACTTGGCTCATCGCGCTTTAGCGACTCTTTGTGGCAGGCCAGGCACCTGCAAGACATTAAAAAAAATATTCGGAAAGTATTCAGACCTCTTGACTTTTTCCACATTTTATAACATTACAGCCTTATTCTAAAATGGATTCAATTGTTTTTTTTCTTTATCAAACAACACACAATACCCCATAATGACAAAGCAAAAACAGGTTTCTCTGCAGATACTCTCAAGCTCTGTCAGGTTGAATGGGGAGTGTCGCTGCGCAGCTATTTTCAGGTCTCTCCATAGATGTTCGATTGGGTTCAAGTCTGGACTCTGGCTGGGCCACTCAAGGACATTCAGAGACTTGTCCTGAAGCCACTCCTGCGTTGTCTTGATTGTGTGCTTAGGGTCATTGTCTATTGGAAGGTGAACCTTCGCCCCAGTCGAAGGTCCTCAGCGCTCTGGAGCAGGTGTTCATCAAGGATCTCTATACTTTGCTCCGTTCATCTTTCCCTCCATCCTGGCTAGTCTCCCAGTCGCTGCCGCTGAAAAACAGCTCCACAGAAGGATGCTGAACCGTGCTTCACCGTAGGGATGGTGTCAGGTTCCCTCCAGATGTGACCCTTGACATTCAGGCTAAATAGTTCAGACCAGATAATTGTTGTTGTTGTTGTTTCTAATGGTCTGGGAGTCTTTAGGTGCCTTTTGGCAAACTCCAAGCAGGCTGTCATGTGCCTTTAACTGAGAAGTGGCTTCCGTCTGGCCATTCTACCATAAAGACATGATTGGTGGAGTGCTGCAGAGATGGTTGTCCTTCTGGAAGGTTTTCCCACCTCCACAGAGGAACTCTGGAGCTCTGTCAGAGTGACCACCGGGTTCTTGACTCTATGAAGAGTCTTGGTGGTTTCAAACTTCTTCCATTTAACAATGATGGAGGCCACTGAATTATTGGGGAACTTTAATGCTGCAGAAATGTTTTGGTACCCTTCCCCAGATCTGGGCCTCGACACACTCCTGTCTCGGAGATCTACGGACAATTCCTTCAACCTCATGGCTTGGTTTTTGCATTGACATGCACTGTCATAGCAAAGGGTCTGAATACTTATGTAAATAAGGATTTTTTAAATGTATATATTTGCATTTGCATACATTTCTAAGAACCTGTTTTCGATTTGTCATTATGGGGTATTGGGTGTAGATTGATGAGGGTAAAAAAAGATTTCTTCATAGTAGCCACCTAGTTTAGCTAGCTCACAACTCTTCACTACTAACAAAATGCAGCACCCACTTGGGGTTCAGAAAGCACACCACACTTCAGTAGTAATTCAGGAGTATTAAATCAAGTCCAATTTTATTTGTCAAATGCACTGAATACAACAGGTGTAAACCTTACAGTGAAATTGTTACAAGACCTTAACCAACAATGCAGTTTTAAGAAAAATCAGTGCTAAGAAAGTAAAAAATAACAAATAACAAATGATTAAAAAGCAATAATAAAATAACGGTAGTGAGGCTATATACAAGGGGTACCGGTACAGAGTCAATGCACATGTAGGTAGAGGTAAAGTGACTATGCATAGATAATACACAGAGAGTAGCAGCAGTGTAAAAATGGGGGTGGGGGGGTGTTCAGGAGTCTTATGGCTTGGGGGTAGAAGCTGTTATGAAGCCTTTTGGAGCTAGACTTGGTGCTCCGGTACTGCTTGCCGTGCAGTAGCAGAGAAAACAGTCTATGACTAGGGTAGCTGTTGATGCAACCAGTCAGGATGCTCTCGATGGTGCAGCTGTATAACCTTTTGAGGATCTGAGGACCCCTGACAAATCTTTTCAGTCTCCTGAGGGGGAATAGGCGTTGTCGTGCCCTCTCCACAACTGTGTTGGTGTTTTTGGCTCATGATAGTTTGTTGGTGATGTGGACACCAAGGAACTTGAAGCTCTCAACCTGCTCCACTGCAGCCCTGTCTATGAGTAGCCTTATAACTTAGTTCTCCTTATGGTCAGCTGTCATCTCTGTATAGCTCTGTATTCAGGCTTCTCTCCATCCTCAACATCCAGATAGCTGGCATCATCGAATCAAAACATTGCCTGCTAGCCAGCTAACATTAGCTAGCTAGCTAGCCAGTAACTAACCTCCAACTTCAGTCTTGAAAACATGCTGGATTCGCACTATATATATATATATATATATATATATATAGAGAGAGAGAGAGAGAGACTATAATAATAACCTAATAGTTCATTCATAAAACAAAAAGTTTGTCAGGGAAAATGCTATGAAAATGTACAGCAGCTCTCTGCCTAGGCGACGCCACGGCACCAGACCTCCAATAGACATTATGTTGTCGTGAACGTCAAAACAAAAACACAAGGCAGCTCCAGCTGGCTTCCTAAAGTAACACTTGCATGGACGTGCTGGAGATTCTGCCGTGTTCGTGTGGGTGGCAGAGAGAAAGCTGTGATTGAGTGGTGTTGGTTGTTAGTTATTGTCAGGGTTCATTTGTGTGCCACCTTAATGTGTCTGTGATAGCCATCTTGGACACTAATTGATTCTCACTGTTTTGTGTCTGCTTTGATACCCGCTGTTGCTTTGTGATGAGGCAAAGAATAGAAGGCAACTCCAAACCCAGCTTAAAAGGCGGCGTAATTGCCGTTTTTGTTGTTTCCACCAAAAGTGTATATGTGTGTGTGCGCGCATGCACTTGTGCATGCAGACCTGTGTGAGTGCATTCGTGTTTGTTTGTGGCTGTGCAGGGCGGATGTCTGTTTTGTGTTAGTCCGTGTCTCTGGCCGTCTGTTTCCTTCTGTCCTGTGCTTATCCCACTGACAGGGCGTTTCTCTCTCTGTGAATCTCTCTATGCAGACGGAGGATGAAGACGGAGAAGAGAACCTGATGGAGAACCCCTACTCCGTGAAGCTTGAGTTTGTGGACGATCCCAACTTTAAAAACAAAGTGAACTACTCCTACAGTGCCGTCCAGATCCCTACAGACATCTATAAGGGCTGTAAGTACCAAGCTACATCTACATCTACACATCCATCCTCCCACACAAATACAAACAAATTCACTACACCTCCATCCTCCCACACAAATACACACAAATTCACTATCAGCCTATGATCTGAACCTTTTTGCTAGGTTACACACAGGGTTTCGTATGAGACATGTTCTGACATGATACACCTTTGAGATGCCGCATCTTGTTTCCGAGACGGTCTTGTGTGTCTTCCTTATCAGTTTGGGAGGATCTCCCCCTCATAGTTCTCCTACAGACCTGAGCCAGTCGTGAACAGATGAAAATGAAACCGCCTATTCCTCTGCGCCTTAGACCGGACCTTTCTCCTTCGGAGGTTGTTAGCTGAGCACGATAACCTGCCCCTCTGCGTATATCAGCCAACACTTGCTTCCTGTAACACAATAGTTCATGGCAGCAGTGTTCCCCACAGTAGCTGTGTGTGTGTGTGTGTGTGTGTGTGTGTGTGTGTGTGTGTGTGTGTGTGTGTGTGTGTGTGTGTGTGTGTGTGTGTGTGTGTGTGTGTGTGTGTGTGTGTGTGTGTGTGTGTGTGTGTGCGTGCGTGCGTGCGTGCGTGTGTGGTTGCGTGGACAGGGATTGATTCACCTGCTCCTGGATACTCTGCCCTGACTGGCACCTCACAGCCCTACCAGGCATAACACCTTCTTTGGGACTCCAGCAATGGAAGAAAGTGGACATACGTACTGTATCTGCTGAGGTTGTATTCTCACAGTCGCCCGACATTCTCTTATCTCTTCTCTCCGCTATCCTGCTCTAATCTGTTGGATTTCGATGTGTTCACTCTCACTATCTGGCTGTATCTCAAATGATCTGCTGACAGATAGACCACCATTTCCACCCATTTTGTTTTGCAGTCTTCCTCTTCGTCAGAAGAACCCTTGTTATTTCCGAGGTATGGAAGCTAGCCAACAGGTCTATAATAAGCTTCCCCAGCAGCCTCTCTGGGCCAATCTTGTCAGAGTTAGCCTGTGCTTATCCAGGAAGAGGGGTCAAAGAGCATGGACGAACGACTATAGAGCAATCAGTCCTGCCTGTTGTTACTGCAGACATTTTGCGCCGGCCCTGGATTCTCTCATGGGCCCTGGATTCTCTCTTCGCTGGGCTTGTATCGGAATAAAGGCTTTCCGATTGAGCCTGCAGGGGATTATAGAAACACAGTGCTAGAATGGAGTACTCTGGGAGGATGTTCATTTTTAAAGGTCCAATACAGCCATTTATATGTCAATATCAAATCATTTCTGGGTAACAATTAAGTACCTTACTGTGATTGTTTTAAATGAAAATGGTCAAAAAGAAACAAAGAGCAATTTCTCAAGCAAGATGTTGCTAGGGGAGGGGGAAACTGGAAACTAGCTGTTATTAGCAGAGAAGTTTGGAACTCTCTTTCTTATTGGTCTATTAACTCATTTACCGTGTGGTGATGTCACCAGGCAGGCCAAAACTCCATCGCACCGCAACAGTCTTTTCAAACAGCTCTTACACAAAAAAGGGCATTATCATCATTTTCACAATTTCACAGTATTATTCCAACCTCATATTATGAAAATATATATAAAACACAGGACAATCATGTTTCTGACTGCACTGGGCCTTTAAGAGTTTTGCGTTGCCAATTTTTTTTTTACTGTTGTTGTGGGCAAATCAACTCCCTGTGCGTAGCCTGCAGTGGAAAGATTGGCCCAGCTACTCCAGTTTTGACACCAGCTCTGTTTTGAGCATGTTGTTTGAGTTCTGTTCTTTTTTTTCCTGAGTTGAGTAGCTCGTAAAATGCAGTACTCGTATACGGATGCTGATCGTCCCCACACTCTACTCCGTATATCATTCAGTAGCCTAGCCTGTGTCAGTAACAAATATATCATCAATTCTAACCACATTTTTGGATAGTAGCACAAAATAATAGGACCAGTGGTGTTAGGCTATTTAAAATCATGTTATTAGGAATAAGTTAAGCAAATTCTCAGGGGCCATATGTATCAAGCGTACATATCTCGGATCAGTTTTGCCTTTTCGATCGCAATGAATGCGATTGCATAGACTGGGGGACCTGATCCTCAGACTCCTACTCTGAGGAACTTGATACATACAGCCCCAGCGATCGGAAGTTAAAAGCTGAATTTCACGTGGAGAAAATAGACTGGGACATTTCTACCTCTGGGGTCCCGGGGCTCGGAGAACTCTGGAGAGGGCAGGCCAGGGACATGCTCAGTACCAATGGAGATGGCTGCTGCTCAGTGCTGGAACACCAGAGCTGCCTAGGAGAGCTGACGGGGAGCTGATGTGAGTGTAATGTTTGCCTGTGGGTCTAGAGAGGTCTGTGCTTATTGGAGGAGCAGTGGACCAGCAGCATTGTTAGTGAGCAGGAGAGGCTGTCTGCCCAACCCAGGGAGAACAGAGCAGAGCAGCCAGACGAGAGGGAGAGGGTCAGCGTTAGAGAACAAAAGCCTGGAACTGTTGATCTGGAACAGGGTACTATCTACACAGGGGCTGGAGTGTTGTGTGGTGTTATGTGTACAAGTATATGGCAGTAAGTGTTAGTGGGCTATGGTATGGATGAGTTTAGTGTTCTGTGTTGTGCTTTGCGGATGGAGTACATGGCTAGAGTTTATTATGAGCACTCATCCTCTGTGTAGTTGAAGGGGGCTGCTATTCTACTGCTTTGATTATGAACATCTGAGAGAAGGGGGCCCAACTAGGAAATGTTGGCAGGGTCCTCTGTGATATTTTTTATTTCACCTTTATTTAACCAGGTAGGCTAGTTGAGAACAAGTTCTCATTTTACAACTGCGACCTGACCAAGATAAAGCATAGCGGTGTGAGCAGACAACAACACAGAGTTACACATGGAGTAAAGGTGGTTGTTGTTACATGACAAGGAGTTTTTTTTTTTTTTTTTACAAAAGTGTGTTACGCATGTTAATGAAACTTGCAGCAGCGGGTTTTTTTGACACAGGGGTGGGGGGGGGGAGAAAAAGTCAAGAGAAAAAGTCAGAGAGAGAGAGAGAGGAGTAGAGAGCGAGAGAGGGAGGGTTTGGAGAAAGAGAGAAGGAGAAAAGGAGAATCGGGAGAGAGACACTTTAATGATAGAAACCGTTTAGAGCAAGGTTTTTTATTGTGTTCTTTTTAGCAGATAAATGAGGCAGTGTGTGTGTCCTGGTTTGATTTGTCTGCCAGGGCCCATGTCCGCTTATTGAGATTGAGAGTGTTCCCTGGGCGCAGTAATGAACCATTTTATGATTCATTATCCCATTGCGGATTCCTGCTGGCAAGTCTGCAGACTTTCTAATTAGCTTAGGTCAAACATTCAGACAGTTTTCTTCTAATTATCAATGCTTATTACGGAACGGACACCGCAACAGAAAAAGCCACAGAGGACTAAATTGATGTGGGTGGTGCTGCTGCATTGTGGAGAAAAAAAAAGGGATTTCTTCTCGTGGTGGGGTTATGTTGAGGGAACGTTGGGGAAACGTTGAGGGAACAAACAGCAGGGAGGGATTTGCTGAATAATTGCCGGGGAAGAGCCCAGGGGGAACACAATCTCACAAGGAATCACAGAGAAACAGGAAGAGAAGAGTTAAGTAAACGCCACTGAAAGAATCCCATCATGCTCTTAATTCCTGGGTCTGTTTTTAGTTTCAGAGACGTCTCATAGCTAGATCATTTAATGGTTATTGCACCAGGGCTGTAGATGTTGTTTAACAGTTTGGCAGACACAGCTGCTATACAGATGAAGGATCTTAATTTGACCCAGATTACTATGGCAGGAAAATAATCCTGCAGCAACAGGAAATGTACATTATTATGTGGATTATAATTAATGGAACATTTTTTGATACATTTGATACAGGGTTGATACATTTCCGTAAGGGAAAATCGAGTCTGAAATGTCTATGTGGAAATTACAATGTCTTGCATTGCAGGAAAGTTCCCCTCCAACAGAGTGGTCAAATTAAGATCCTACAGCTGTACAATAC
>NC_034178.2:30294802-30464802 GCF_002021735.2 Oncorhynchus kisutch | reverse complement strand
TGGTAAATAGCATTAGCATATGTTTTGGGAAGTGCACTTTAAATTGTGTCTTTGTCCGTCAATCTTCTTCTTCTTCTTCTTCTTCTATCTCTAAAACTTGGAGATAATCAACAATTCCTTCAGTGCCCAGTCCTTGTTTTCCAGTGTCTTGTAGATGTGTGAGGTGGTGCCAGTTCCAGCTATTTGTTTTTCATCTGCGGGATGAAAGGTTTGTAAGTCCACGGTTTTAAGCGCCGAGCCAGACCAAGACGAGAGGAGACAGCCTTGGAGAGAGAGCGAGAGAGAGAGAGAGAGAGGAAGAGAAAGAGAAGCAGAGAGAGCGAGGTGGATGGTGGACGCTAAGGAGAAAGACGTGGGGGGGGTGGCATTTTTACCCTTCTTTGATTTCCGCAGGCTATGTCATCATTGGAGTCCCAAAAATAAACCCCATCTGCCAGTGTAAAAAAAAAAAAAAGACGACTACCCCTGTGCTGTGTGTGTTCAAAATAAATGAGTACTGTATGTGTTTGTTGAAAGGAATTGGGGAATTTAAGTTCTATTGCAACCACCATGCAGCTGGTTCCTGGCCACTCATCAGAGGAACGGCATGAAGATCTCCACGACGATGATGACGATGATAATGGTTATTACAAAGGTCTTGTCCATTAATAGCTTGAGTTCTATCATCCCAAATGGATTCTTTTTTTACGAGGGATCGTTTGTATTTACCCTGTGATATATTACACTAGCCTTGTGTGTGTGTGTGTGTGTATTAGTTTTACTGTAATACTGGATTAATATTAGGCAGAAGGGAAAATATCAATTTTGATGGCACCATGAATAATGTGTGTGAAGTGGGGGTCCGTTGTGTGTATGTGAGGGATGGTCTCACACAGGGATATTCCGTAGATCCCACTCATATAATTGTTTCCCTACTTGGTTTGCAGTCCTGCTCCATAAAGGGGCAAAGCCAAGGGTGCTTTATACATCAGGCGAGCTGATGAATCACCTTTTAAAGGTATCAGAGAGAGGCCTGTTTTACGTGAAAGATGAGCCCAACACAGCGCTCAGGGGCCCCTTTCGCCTCCGTGTGCAAATTTTTCAACTGGGGAAATGTATATTTTTATCAACTGTCCAGAAAAGTCATGGCACATCCTAGCTGGATAAATCAAAGAGAATTTGTTTGCTTGCATTCCTTTCTCTTCGATATGCTCGTGTGTGTGTGTGTGGCCTGCAGTGTGGTTGGCTGACATTACAATAGAGGGGGCTCACATCTGCATAAAACTCCCGGCCCGTGTCTTCTGGGGTGGGACCTGTCTGGATGTCTTTGAGCCAAGGGTACTCAGACAGTAGGTGGTGTTTACACACACACACACACACACACACACACATAATCCTCCTGCCCACACACACTCTGGGGCGCTATAGCTACTCTGCCCTGCAGAGGCAAAGCGCAGTCATGACGTATTTTTCTTTACTGCAAAATCCGCCTTCAAAGTCTTTTTCTGTCTAGACAGACAGCAATTTCTGACACTCCATTATATATTATGATCAACTGGCTTGTTCTTGTGTCAGGAAACGGAATACCACATAAACCAGATGATATACCTAGCCATTACAACAGGTTTTTGAACAAATTCGGAGTTACTGCATTTTCCCTTTGAAGGGCACTATTGTGTTGGCCCTATTAAGTTATTTCAATAATGAATATGCTTTTGGTGTCAATTTGGTATCTTTGCCAACAGTTGCCAAAAGCCAGTGGTTATTCTGTAGTTTACTGTAGCAGCAGCCCACTGAGATGGCCCATGTTTACTGTAAAGCCTGACATATTTTTTGAGGAAATGGTAGTGCACAGTGCAGCAGGGTCTGTTTTGTCATGGTGTATTTCACAGTGGAAGGAAATAGAGTCTGTATATTGTTGAGCCCTAGGACCAGCTTGCCTCTTTCAGGTCTCTCAGGAGGAAACTCTCTCTCTCTCTCTCTCTTTATCTCTCACTCTCTCTCTCTTGCCTCTCTCTCTGTCACTATCTTGGTCTCTCTCTAGCCTCTCTCTCTCTGTCTCTCTCTGTCACTCTCTCGCTCTCTCTCTTGCCTCTCTCTCTCTTGCCTCTCTCTCTTGCCTCGCTCTCTCTCTCCTCTCTCTCTCTCTCTTGCCTCTCTCTCTTGTCTCTCTCTCTCTCTCTCTCTCTCTCTCTGCCCTCTCTCTCTCTCTCTCTCCTCTCTCTCTTGCCTCTCTCTCTCTTGCCTCTCTCTCTCTTGTCTCTCTCTCTTAGCCTCTCTCTCTCTTGCCTCTCTCTCTCTTGTCTCTCTCTCTCTTGCCTCTCTCTCTCTTGTCTCTCTCTCTTGCCTCTCTCTCTCTTGTCTCTCTCTCTTGCCTCTCTCTCTTGCCTCTCTCCTCTCTGGTCTCTCTCTCTTGCCTCTCTCTCTCTTGCCTCTCTCTCTCTTGTCTCTCTCTCTGTCTCTCTCTCTCTTGTCTCTCTCTCTTGCCTCTCTCTCTCTGTCTCTCTCTCTCTCTTGTCTCTCTCTCTTGCCTCTCTCTCTCTTGTCCCTTTGCTCTCTCTCTGCCTCTCTCTCTCTGCTCTCTCTCCTCTCTTGTCTCTCTCTCTCTTGTCTCTCTCTCTCTTGCCTCTCTCTCTCTTGTCCTCTCTCTCTTGTCTCTCTCTCTGCCTCTCTCTCTGCCTCTCTCTCTCTCGCTCTCTCTCTCTTGTCTCTCTCTCTCTCTTGTCTCTCTCTCTCTTGTCTCTCTCTCTGCCTCTCTCTCTTTGTCTCTCTCTCTCTTGTCTCTCTCTCTTGCCTCTCTCCTCTTGCCTCTCTCTCTCTTGTCTCTCTCTCTGCCTCTCTCTCTCTTGCCTCTCTCTCTCTTGTCTCTCTCTCTTGCCTCTCTCTCTCTCTGTCTCTCTCTCTTGCCTCTCTCTCTCTTGCCTCTCTCTCTCTTGCCTCTCTTCCTCTTGTCTCTCTCTCTCTTGTCTCTCTCTCTTGTCTCTCTCTCTTGCCTCTCTCTCTCTTGCCTCTCTCTCTCTTGTCTCTCTATCTCTTTGCCTCTCTCTCTCTTGCCTCTCTCTCTCTTGTCTCTCTCTCTTGCCTCTCTCTCTCTTGCCTCTCTCTCTCTTGTCTCTCTCTCTCGTCTCTCTCTCTCTTGTCTCTCTCTCTTGTCTCTCTCTTGTCTCTCTCTCTCTTGTCTCTCTCTCTCTTGTCTCTCTCTCTCTTGTCTCTCTCTCTTGTCTCTCTCTCTCTTGTCTCTCTCTCGCTCCCTGTTTGTTCCTCTATTTATCTACATCTGTCAAATTCTCTCCATCCTGCACTTCTCCTTTCATTCTTCTTTTTTTGTGATTATGTCTCTGAATTTAGTGGAAAACATGTTGAGGCGCTCCCCTTGGTGACAATAGCAATTTTGGCTCTCATATGTTCCTCCCCTCCAGTCACTGGTTAGTGCTGGTGTGTGTGTGCATGTTTGTGTATGTGCGTGCGTGCGCGTGTTCGTGTGTTACAAAGCAAGAGACGGCAGGCCTTTCACTAACAGCTATAGCTTGTTTGAGTTTTGAAGAGGTTCTATAAAAAACATCCCCAGTTTAACTATCTAACTTTGACTTTGAATGTAATAGTTTCTGGGCAATTCAACAACTGAATGTTTCAGTGTTAAACAAAAGAGTGTGAATACTAATGTTCGAATTAGTGCTCCAGCAAATGAGGCGTGTGAGTGGTGTTTAGAGGCCGGCTGGGTGGGGGCGAGGGTGGGGGTGGGGGCAGGTCGGGCCTCTTCTCTCCTCTCTCTCTCTCCTCTCTCTCTCTCTCTCTCTCTAACCTGACAGCTCATCAGCAACTCGGCGCAGTAATTGAAAATCATGGGAAAAGTGGATAATGATCGTTTATTTGTGTGAAATTCAAACGAGAAGGGGAGAGAAGCTGGACTTGGAGGTTCAGGGGCTTATCTGGCTGTGGTTGGCTGAGTAATTAAATCAGGAAAGCCAGTGAAGTTCTCCTCAGCTCAGCGTCTCGTCCTGTTTCTCCTTTAATCAGGCGCCCATTAAACCTCTGATTGCGCGCCCCATCTTCTGACTCCAGCTCAGCTATTAAACAGGAAGTGAAAGCCTTTCTCCGTGGCAGCAGCTCAAGGGTGGGGGAAGGTGGTGGAGGGTGCGTTGGCGGGGTGGATGGCATTCGAGCACAGGATGCAAGGTGAGAGAGAAATAGCAGGACATGTATGGTATTAATGGAAGGGGAGAGGGGGGGGAGAGCGACATGCAGGGGGAAAAAAGTATGTGGACACCTGCTCGTCGAACATCTCGTTCCAAAATGATGGCCATTTAATATGGACTTGGTAACCCTTGCTGCTGTAACAGCTTAGACTCTTCTGCGAAGGCTTCCCACTTGATGTTTGGAACATTGCTGCGGGGACTGGCTTTTTTTACTGCAAAATCTGACTTCAAAGTCTTTTTCTGTCTAGACAGACAGCAAATTCTGATACTCCATTATATATTCGGATCAACTGGCTTGTTCTTGTGTCAGGAAACAAAATACCACATGAATCAGACTTGATTCCATTCAGCCACATGAGCATTAGTGAGGTCGGGGAGTGATGTTGGGCGATTAGGCCTGGCTCGCAGTCGGCGTTCCAATTCATCCCGAAGGTGTTTGATGGGGTTAAGGTCAGGGCTCTGTGCAGGCCAGTCAAGTTCTTCCACACCAATCTCCACAAACCATTTCTGTATGGACCTCACTTTGTACATGGGGGCATTGTAATGCTGAAACAGGAAAGGGCCTTCCCCAAACTGTTGCAACATAGTTGGAATCACAGAATCATCTAGAATGTCATTGTATGCTGTAGAGGTAAGATTTCCCTTCACTGGAACTAACCCAAACCATGAAAAACATTCCTCCTCCACCAAACTTTACAATTGGCACTGTGCATTCGGGCAGGTAGCGTTCTCCTGGCCTCCGCCAAACCCAGATTTGTCCATCGGACTTCCAAATTGTGAAGCGTGATTCATCACTCCAGAGATCGAGTTTCCACTGTTCCAGAGTACAATGGCGGCGAGCTTTACACCACTCCAGCTGGCGCTTGGGATTGCGCATTAGACTTGTGTGTGGCTGCTCGGCCATGGAAACCCATTTCATGAAGTTCCCGACATACAGTACTCGTGCTGACGTTGTTTCCAGAGGCAGTTTGGAACTCGGTAGTGAGTTGTTGCAGACGATTTTTACACGCTACGCGCTTCAGCAATTGGCGGTCCCGTTCTTTCATAAAGTACTACTGGCCTGTGAGATATAGCTGTGACCTTAACTTAAATACACACACACACGCACACACACACACACACGCTGACTGGGAGTATTATGCAGATGTGAGCCGCCTTTATTGTAATGTCAGCCATCTACACTGCAGGCCACACACACACACACACAGACACACACACACACACACACACACAGTCAAGCTGTTTTGATTGGCTCTGCGGGGAAATAGCAGCAGCATGAATAGCACCATTATTTTCCCTCTCTATTCAAATTCAGCATCGTCCAAACTGCTGTCTCCACATATGCAGTGACACATGACCTCGACCAATGTCAGGTGTGATTCCTCCACTGCTCTCCACCGTATAGATATCGTCCAGATTACAGCGATGCCTGCTCCACACTGCTGAGGACCACCTCCGGATCTGGGACAGCTGATTGCATATATACATTTTTATGGAGTCTGACCACACTGTCAGAGTGGACAAGGTTATTCAGCCAGAAGAGAGATTGTATTGTTTTGTGTTTACATTATCCCGACCTGGACACACAGTATAAGGGTAATTCCACGAAATGAGTGCCTTTCTTGCGTCCCTTTGATATTTTAAGTAGAAATTGTAGAATTGTAAAAGGCTGTTATATTAAATGAAGTGCTCTTTAATATAGAAAATTGAATACATTTTAAATGGAAACTTGATGAAGGGTCAAAAGTTACCATTTTGACGTCCCTCTAAACATCCTCTGTTACTCCAAGGAAGATTTGAAACTCAAAGTTTTCACCATCACTGTAAAGCCCTATTTATTTCATGGGTTTGACAAAGTCATTTCCAAAGATCATTATGTATTTAATGTGATTAGTGATTCATTTTAAGGTAATAAAAAAAAGCTGTCCCCTGTTTTAAGGTCAACCCTGTTACGTGAACTGAACTCTTGTTTTATTACTGTCAAACTATTCCTTTGCAAATCTACATTTTTCAAGGAACATTAAACAGTCAAATCATAGTGTCAAAACTATGTTGATTGGACATGTACTGTACCTCCGTGGCTGTGCTCATAGTGTCTCCTCTCATCTCCTCCTCCGCCCTCCCCTCCTCTCCTCTCCTCCTGCCCTGCAGCCCCAGTCATCCTGAATGAGCTGAACTGGACCCAGGCTCTTGAGAGGGTGTTTATTGATAACCGCCGGGAGGACAGCTCTCTGCGCTGGCAGGTGTTCGGCAGCTCGACGGGGGTCACAAGATACTACCCAGGTAAGTCCTAGACCATTGTTAATAAGGATATTATCAACGTTCACTAGAACTATTGTATAGACATAGAGGTAAAAGAGATCAAGTTCTCCCGAGTGGCGCAGCGGTCTACCTCACTGCATCGCAAGTGCTTGAGGTGTCACTACAGCCCCGGGTTCAATCCCAGGCTGTGTTACAGCCGGCTGTTGACCGGGAGACCCACAATTGGCCCAGTGTCGTCCAGTTTAGGGGAGGGTTTGGCCAGCCGGGATTTCCTTTTCCCATCGCACTCTAGCGACTCCTTGTGGCGGGCCGGGCGCCTGCAAGCTGACTTCGGTCGCCAGCACATTGGTGCAGCTGGCTTCCGGGTTAAGCAAGCAGTGAGGCTTGGCAGGGTCGTGTTTCGGAGGACGTATGGCTCTTGACCTTCGCCTCTCCCGAGTCCATAGGGGAGTAGCAGCGATGGGACAACACTGTAACTACCAATTGGATACCACAAAATTGGGGGTAAAAATGAGAGATCAAAAAACAAAACAAAAAAGAGATCAAGTAGCAGAATGATGTTTTGTATTCCTCCTTTTTCCAGCCACTCCTTGGAGAGCACCCAATAAGATTGACCTGTATGACGTGCGCAGACGACCATGGTGAGTACTGACGTCCATGGTGAGAACTGACGACCATGGTGAGTACTGACGACCATGGTGAGTACTGACGACCATGGTGAGTACAGACGACCATGGTGAGTACAGACGACCATGGTGAGTACTGACGACCATGGTGAGTACTGACGACCATGGTGAGAACTGACGACCATGGTGAGTACTGACGACCATGGTGAGTACAGACGACCATGGTGAGTACAGACGACCATGGTGAGTACAGACGACCATGGTGAGTACTGACGTCCATGTTCTGTTTTCTTCCTCTTACATGCGATAGAGAGGCCCTACAGGTTTTCCATTCAGATGTTCTCCCACCCGGGGGCCAGCCTATTTATTTGCCTACAGAATCCTTCTTTATGATGGGATATTCTATTCAACCGAAGGACAATAATATTAGGAAAGCACATATTTGTTTAATATGAAAGGTTCTGCTCCCAATACACTTGCAACATCTCAATGAATTTGGGGGGGGGGAGAATGGTTTTATAAAGACATGGTATTGCCTATAGAATGACACATATTCTAAATTCAAATATTAAAGCCCCAGATATCTTGCATCTTTGTTAGAACCTTCTCCGTGTATTGTGTTGTGAAATCCAATGTAACCAGTCTTGTATTGTGTTCTTGTAAGCTTTGGTCTATTATAGATGTTAGTCCCCCCCCAAGCTTAATAGAATAGTTCTCTCCTTTGTTTCAGGCCATTGAGGTTAAAGCATTATCTAACCCCTATTTATCTCAGTGAGTTACCAGAGAAAATACATTTTCTTCAGCTAGAAGGACCGCAGCCAAGTGGCAAATACGATATGGAGTGGTACCATTGCTGTGTTGCGTTAAGTGTTCACCTGCCATTTGGTTTGTGAATCCCTGCTGTGTGTCAGATCTTAGCCAGGGCCAGGGACTCACAGAGCACGGCGGTTTGACGTTTTCGACAGCACCGAGTGTGTGAGGCCAAACAGCCCCCTTTCCCATACACCCTCACCCCTCCATCCTGCCTCTACCTGTCACTGTCTCTTCAGCTCTGTTTAAGAGCTGCCTGTTGCCTGGTTGCAGATTAAAGCACACCGGACATAATCATGACAGCCACATTGATTAGAGTTGATGCCGGTTTCCATCCCTGGCTGTCTGCCTGTGTCCAGCTCCAGCATAGCTTGGTTGGCTGTTTAGGCCAAGGGTTGGCCAATGTACTGAGACAAACAGCAAACTCCCACGGTATACGATTCAAACACTTATACAGTCCACTCCAGAGATGGATCTGTCAGGTAAATAAGCAACGTATTTATACCGATATCAACAGAGTCTGCTTTATTACACATTCCCATTAACATGCTATTACATACAGAGATGTGTGTTCAGCACACTCACCGGCCTACTCATATAAAACCGAGACGTACGGATTCTGCTCAGAAGGTTAGAGTTGCCGTTAAAGATGTGTGAGAAGCCTGTGTTTAGCTGAGCTCCAGGTTGTTTCCCAGCGTATCAGAATGAGGAAGTAATACAGGCTCTTCCTGGACAGACTAATTGAGTTAACACTCTGGGAGAAAGTGAGTTAACACTCTGGGAGAAAGTGTCCCTGCAATGCCTCTGCTCTGGCAGACATGGGCCTTCACACAATGCCTGTAAAACACTGTAGACCTCCACGTGAACACGACGCCGCCAATAATTGCGCTGTTTGTGTTAACAATGGGCTGCAGGACGCCGCTGACAAGTTAAAAGGACGATCATGTCTGTGTAGAGAAAGAGCAGGTGCTCCTAATGTTTTATACACTCGGTGTATACGACAACCCATTTTAATTCCCTCACACAGGAGAAGAGTCTTCCTTGAGGCAGAGAGGAACGTGGATTTGAGAGAGGGAGAGGGTGTTAATTTTTTTTCATTTAACCTTCATTTAACGAGGCAAGTCAGTTAATCTTGATATTCCCCATCCCGGATCCGGTAGCGTAATCATCGCCTGACAATAATTAGCATAACGCAACGGACATAAATATCCCTAGAAAATATTCCTATTCATGAAAATCACAAATGAAATATATTGAGACACACACACCCTTTTGTTAATCACCCTGTCGTCTCAGATTTTCAAAATATGCTTTACAGCCAAAGCTAGACAAGCATTTGTGTAAGTTTATCGATAGCCTAGCATAGCATTATGCCTTGCTAGCAGCAGGCAAACTACATCACAATGCTGTAGAGACCTTGGGGAATACGTAGAAAGCGTAAGCTGGTTCATAGCACACTCACAGTTCAATAAGGACTCATTGGAACGCAGCGCTTTCAAAACCTGGGGCACTTCCGGATTGGATTTTTCTCAGGCTTTCGCCTGCAACATCAGTTCTGTTATACTCACAGACAATATCTTTACAGTTTAGAGTGTTTTCTATCCAAAGCTGTCAATTATATGCATATTCTAGCATCTTGTCCTGACAAAATATCCCGTTTAAAACGGGAACGTTTTTTTTCCAAAAATGAAAATACTGCCCCCTAGTACCAAGAGGTTTTAATTAAGAGCAAATTCTTATTTACAATAATGGCCTACACCGGCCAAACCCGGACAATGCTGGGCCAATTCTGCGCCGCCCTAAGGGACTCCCAATCATGGTCGGTTGTGAGACAGCCTGTATTCAAACCAGGGCGTCTGTAGTGCCTTAGACCGCTGCGCCACTCGAGAGAGATGGAGAGAGAGCTGAGAGGAAGGAAGGGAGTCTGGAGACAGAGGATGTGACAGGGGTAGACAGGGGTGGATGCTTTCCACTGAAGAGCACCATGTCACCCCCTGGTCCTCCATGTTTGTCACTGTCATCTCTGCCTGTTGGTCTCCGACTTTCCCTCCATCCTCTCTGAAAGCTCCTGTGGCCTGTTGCCTAGCAACCTGTGCCCATGCCGTGTTGAGTGGCGGGGCCGTGGCAGGGAGTGCCATGATGTGGCAGGTCATGCTTGTGTGATTATGGTCTAACACGCTGTCTTCGGTCGTGACACTCTCTGGAGGGGTCAGCCAATCGCAGGGGGCTAAAAGACCACCCACTGGGTTAGGTAAGCCATTCACGTGTTTGTTACGGGACAGCAATAGATAAATAGACCTTTAAAGGGGAATGGAGGTAACTCACATGCATATGCACACACACACGCACGCACACACACACACACACACACACACACACACACACACACACACACTCACATGCATATGCACACACACACGCACGCACACACACACATCCTTTCACACAAACACACACTCGCCTGCACATGTTGATGCACATACAAGAATCCTCCCCCACAAACCCAACAGCCAACTCACACACACACATCAACACTCCCTCATACTACTGAGCGATATGCAGCTAGATTGCACAGATGCAACCGCAGGAACACGCTTCATCCCAGTTTCATGTGTGAAAATCGCATTTCCACATACAGCTGTTTTCAGATGTATTAAATGAGATAATACCACATTTTCACTTGAGAAAAAACATGTTTTCACCTCACATATGAATTGCAGTTGCACATGTGAAATATGTCTTGTTTACATGCGGAATTGCAAGTTCACATGTGAAAATTGAAGAAAACATCGAAGAGAACTTGCAATTTCACATGTGGTGATGCAATACTGTGATTCTCCTCACATGTGAAAAGGTTGTGTCAAGATGTTGCAGTACATATGTTTCCACATATGGAATGGCAAATTCTTTACTGCCGTTCTGTGAAAAGGTAACTTAGCCTACCTGAGTATAATAATTCAAGTGCGAACAAAAAGGATCATTTCTTATTTCTGAGCCAGCAATTGGGAGCTTCACTGCTGCAGGCGCATGCCTCTCTTCTTCATATAGTGTCCAAAAAGTGTCCAAACCACCTGTTCTTTTCACGTGATTCTTTTCATGTGTTTTTTTTGGTTGTTGTCAGGGATAACCCCGACACTGACACTAAGTCTGAAATGTGATTTTCAGGAGGAAATAAAAGGATGGCTTGTGTGCACAGTGTGTGGCCTAAAAGACCTTCACCTTTTTACGGGAATGTGTTTAGGGCTAGTTGACCTGTCCTTTAGATATGCCAGCTGGGGTGGTGTGTGTGTGTGCGTGTGTAAAGTGTGTAAAGTGTGTAATCCTTTGAGGAAATCGGGGAAAGGGAGAAGATGAGGCTGCGTAGCTCGCTGCCTCCACAGATGGGCTCCCTCCATCTGGCTGTCTGCTGTGCTCCCCCACTAACGGGCCTCTGGAAAATGAATGGTCCAGTCAACACACTTAATTGTCTCCAATTGCTCTGACATTAATTATTAACATTTGTCCATTATAAAGTCTGTTAAGGAAGTCAAGGAACAGAGGTGGAGAGAGAATAAGAGAGAGAGAGAGAGACATAGAGAGACAGGCATGGAGTCCTGTTAGCCAAGCGTTGCAGAGATCCCATTACCTTCCAGGTTCAGTACAGCGTGCAGGACCATAACAGATATTGATTTCTCTGAAAAGTCCATCTACCTTCTCAGTAAATATTATGGCTTCTAGTCAATCCCAGCCAGGAGATGAGCCTCCCAAAATGCCATGGCCCAAACGCCTGGAGCCTCTGTGCTTGCCTCCCTTCCTACCTGCCTCTCCCATTCTCCTCACTCACTCCTCCTGCAGGGAGTGGGTTCGTCAAAGGGAAAGCTTCTCTGTCTCTTTGACTGTAGCGTAAAGCGATAACCATGACTGTGGCGTCACAGTCGGAATGTTTTCCCATCTCTTGTTCCATTGGAAATAGTGACCTTGGGCCCATAAGGCATGCGACTTAAGTAATTCAACTCCAAATCTGTAAATCCATCGTAGTATAGTCGAAAAATGTGTAGCTACTGTTGAATGTTTTGAATTCAAATGTCTTTCCATTTACCGATTTTACACATTTACCATAACATATAAATGATTTATAATATTTCGTACTATGGGCATAACCTGAAATATGGAAATGTGTCTCTTGGTATCAACCCCCTCAAATAATCAGCCAAAAGTCAAATAAATAAAAGACAGACAACATCTCTTTCTCCTGCAGGCTCTCTGGGCCACATCCTCCTATATTTGTTTATCTTAATTTAATCTTCATTCAGCAGCCACATCCACAGGAGCACTAAGAGAGCAGGAGTCCATAAAATAATAAGCCCATCATCACAACGACACACACAGTTAATATTCACACTCTCACAGGATCTGCCTACAAAACACTGCAACTCATAGATAGGTATATACCATCCACTCTATGCATCCGGTGCAATGTATTCGGAGTGTGCAAAACATTAGGAACACCTGCTCTTTCCATGACATAGACCGGGTGAATCCAGGTGAAATCGAGGATCCCCCCTGATTGATGTCACCTGTTAAATCCACTTCAATCACTGTAGACGAATGGGAGCCGAGAGGTTAAAGAAGGATTTTAAAGCCTTGAGCCAATTGAGACGTGGGTTGTGTGTGTGTGCCATTCAGAGGGTGAATCAGGCGCAACGGTTTGTGTGTGTGAACTGCAACGCTGCTGGGCTTTTCACGCTCAACCGTTTCCCGTGTGTATCAAGAATGGTCAACCACCCAAAGGACATCCAGACAACTTGACACAACTGTGGGAAGCGTTGGAGTCAACATGGGCCAGCATCCCTGTGGGAACGCTTTCGACACCTTGTGGAGTCCACGCCACGACGAACGGAGGCTGTTCTGAAGGCAAAAGGGGGGTGCAACTCAATATTAGGGAGGTGTTCCTAAAGTTTCATACACTCAGTGTGTACGTACATTCAGAAACACACACATGCAGGTATTTATAGAAACTACTCCCACAATCACACACACGCATACGCAGACGCCCACACACACACATACTTGATTCTAGAATAAGATTAACCTAGGCCATTTTAGTGTTTTATCATTGTGTATTATCTGGAAAGTACGTAGATAATTCCCCCGATTCAAATGTAATGCACCCCACTCAGGGAAACGGGTCAGGGTACATAAACACAATCTTCTGAGAGTGTTAGCCCCCCAGCACAGTTAATGTATTGATTTTACAGCGCCGCTCCGCGAGAAAACTATTTCATGAATTCCAATGAGACTCTTTTACCAGACTGCCACGAAGGGACAGAAATACAATCACTGCCACGCAGAATATGTCATTGTATTCTACTGGTTGCTTAATGTGTTCTTTTTAAGATGTTTTTTCTTCTGTGGGTGCCAATTTCGCAGCTTTAATCTGTTGTCATTTAATGCTGTGCCTCTGCCTTGAGACCTGCCGCTCAAACAAAACATTTTGACTGTTTTATGTTGTCATATGTTTTATGTTATTACTAGTGTGTGACAAGTGTTTACTTTGATTTGCTCGTTAAAACATTGGTCGAAACAGCTACCTCTGATGAAGTGCACACACAGACATCAGCCTACTCTTATTCCTCATCGTGTGCACACTTACACAGTGGCTCTCATTAAGGACTGTGGTGTTATTCGATTATGTAGAGTCATTTCCATGTAACAACAGAGAGAGAGAGAGAGAGAGAGAGAGAGAGAGAGAGAGGGACAGGCAGGGATAGTGTTGTTGGGGCGGTGGGCAGGGACAGGCAGGGATAGTGTTGTTGGGGCGGTGGGCAGGGACAGGCAGGGATAGTGTTGTTGGGGAGGTGGGCAGGGACAGGCAGGGATAGTGTTGTTTGGGCGGTGGGCAGGGACAGGCAGGGATAGTGTTGTTGGGGGCGGTGGGCAGGGACAGGCAGGGATAGTGTTGTCGGGGAGGTGGGCAGGGACAGGCAGGGATAGTGTTGTTGGGGCGGTGGGCAGGGACAGGCAGGGATAGTGTTGTTGGGGCGGTGGGCAGGGACAGGCAGGGATAGTGTTGTTGGGGAGGTGGGCAGGGACAGGCAGGGATAGTGTTGTTGGGGCGGTGGGCAGGGACAGGCAGGGATAGTGTTGTTGGGGCGGTGGGCAGGGACAGGCAGGGATAGTGTTGTTGGGGAGGTGGGCAGGGACAGGCAGGGATAGTGTTGTTGGGGCGGTGGGCAGGGACAGGCAGGGATAGTGTTGTTGGGGCGGTGGGCAGGGACAGGCAGGGATAGTGTTGTTGGGGGGGGGTAGAGGCAGGCAGGCAGGCAGGGTTGGTGTTGTTGGGGTAGTGGGCAGGGATAGTGTTGTTGGGGCGGTGGGCAGGGACAGGCAGGGATAGTGTTGTTGGGGTGGTGGGCAGGGACAGGCAGGGATAGTGTTGTTGGGGCGGTGGGCAGGGACAGGCAGGGATAGTGTTGTTGGGGTGGTGGGCAGGGACAGGCAGGGATAGTGTTGTTGGGGCGGTGGGCAGGGACAGGCAGGGTGGTGTTGTTGGGGTGGTGGGCAGGGACAGGCAGGGATAGTGTTGTTGGGGCGGTGGGCAGGGACAGGCAGGGATAGTGTTGTTGGGATGGTGGGCAGGGACAGGCAGGGATAATGTTGTGGGGGCGGTGGGCAGGAACAGGCAGGGATAGTGTTGTGAGGGGGGGTAGAGGCAGGCAGGGATGGTGTTGTTGGGGCGGTGGGCAGGGACAGGCAGGGATAGTGTTGTTGGGGGTGGTGGGCAGGGACAGGCAGGGATGGTGTTGTTGGGGTGGTGGGCAGGGATAGTGTTGTTGGGGTGGTGGGCAGGGACAGGCAGGGATAGTGTTGTTGGGGTGGTGGGCAGGGACAGGCAGGGATGGTGTTGTTGGGGTGGTGGGCAGGGACAGGCAAGGATGGTGTTGTTGGGGTGGTGGGCAGGGACAGGCAGGGATAGTGTTGTTGGGGCGGTGGGCAGGGACAGGCAGGGATAGTGTTGTTGGGGGGGGGGGGTTAGAGGCAGGCAGGGATGGTATTGTTGGGGCAGTGGGCAGGGACAGGCAGGGATAGTGTTGTTGGGGGGGGGGGGGGTTAGAGGCAGGCAGGGATGGTGTTGTTGGGGCAGTGGGCAGGGACAGGCAGAGATAGTGTTGTTGGGGCAGTGGGCAGGGACAGGCAGGGATAGTGTTGTTGGGGCAGTGGGCAGGGACAGGCAGGGATGGTGTTGTTGGGGCGGTGGGCAGGGACAGGCAGGGATGGTGTTGTTGGGGCGGTGGGCAGGGATGGTGTTGTTGGGGCGGTGGGCAGGGACAGGCAGGGATGGTGTTGTTGGGGCGGTGGGCAGGGACAGGCAGGGATGGTGTTGTTGGGGTGGTGGGCAGGGACAGGCAGGGATGGTGTTGTTGGGGTGGTGGGCAGGGATATTGTTGTTGGGGCGGTGGGCAGGGACAGGCAGGGATAGTGTTGTTGGGGGGGGGGTGTAGAGGCATGCAGGGATGGTGTTGTTGGGGCGGTGGGCAGGGACAGGCAGGGATGGTGTTAGTGGGGTGGTGGGTAGGGACAGGCAGGGATAGTGTTGTTGGGGCGGTGGGCAGGGACAGGCAGGGATGGTGTTGTTGGGGCGGTGGGCAGGGACAGGCAGGGATGGTGTTGTTGGGGTGGTGGGCAGGGACAGGCAGGGATGGTGTTGTTGGGGTGGTGGGCAGGGATATTGTTGTTGGGGCGGTGGGCAGGGACAGGCAGGGATAGTGTTGTTGGGGGGGGGGTGTAGAGGCATGCAGGGATGGTGTTGTTGGGGCGGTGGGCAGGGACAGGCAGGGATGGTGTTAGTGGGGTGGTGGGTAGGGACAGGCAGGGATAGTGTTGTTGGGGCGGTGGGCAGGGATAGTGTTGTTGGGGTTGTGGGTAGGGACAGGCAGGGATGGGCGAGTGCCTGGGCTCAGTTCAGCACCAGCCAGGTCCATCTGCTCGTCACCTGGCTCTGGCACGCAGGAGACTGGGTAATGACAGGGAAAGAATGGCATCAGCGGGCAGGAGCTGAGAGTTAATTACAGAATGGAACCCATGCAGAAACAACACATCTGGATCCATGAGGCAAATATAGAGGATCAGATGCAGCAGACATATCACTATAAGCTTCAATCCATGATGTTTTATCACCATGGAACTACTATACATCAGGCTGGAGATGGAGAAAAAAAAACTCGTCCCCCCTCACTTGCTTGCTTGAAAGCAGGAATAAATACAATTGACTTTTAGGAATGGAGAGAGAGAGAGAGAGAGAGAGAGAGAGAGAGAGAGAGAGAGAGAGAGAGAGAGAAAGAGAGAGAGAGAGAAAGACAGAGAGAGAGACAGACAGACAGAGACAGAGAGACAGAGCGAGACAGAGACAGACAGACAGAGAGAGAGAGACAGACAGACAGACAGACAGACAGAGGCACAGAGACAGAGAGAGAGACAGAGACAGACAGAGAGACAGAGAGAGAGAGAGAGAGAATACCACAGTCAGACGCAGCACGGCAATCTATAGAAAGATCAGTCGTGGCAGCGCTATAACTTCTGTCGCAAGTGATCCCCCCCCACTCCAACCCCCCCCTGCGTCACACACTCAGCTTCTCTCCATCTTCTGTTAAACTCCTCTTAAACCTCGTTGCAGCTGATCAATGCTGCCTCTCTCTTTAGACAAACCCCCAAGAGAAATAGTCTCTCTTGAAGTGACATTGTTTTCCCCCTGAGACATATGGGGAGCTAATGACAGCTCCGCATTTGACTGTGTGATGTGAGTGTGGGACAACTGAGGTTGAACCAGTAATGGAAGTCGGCTGTGCCCCTCTCATTAACATTTAGCCCATGAATAACTTCAGCCATATGAAAGCACTAGAGTCCACTGAGAGAATGAGACGAGTTCGAGGATTTAATGAAATCCTCCCGCCACTCAGTTACTCAGGTCTGAAGCCCTTCACCAAAAGGGCCATTCCTTGAATATCTGGGCTGAGCTTTCTCTGGTGCCCCGGTGTGGAGACGTGGTGCACATTCTGACTGGGTTTGGTGCCGCATCGACGACCACTTTCACAACTCCATCTAGCCACGGAATGAAGCCATCACTGCGTGCAGTCTAACTCTCTTCTCTCTCCCCTTTCCCTCTCCCCGTGCACTCTCTTTCTCAAATTAAGATTTCCGTAATTAAATTGATAAAAGTCATGCCAATACACTTCATGGTTCCAGACCTGATTTCAAATGCCACATAGTGCTGTGGAAATTCTACCTTTGATGTGGCGTTCTCTGTTATGAAAAATAATTGGATTTCCCCCCCTCCCCCACACACTTCTGCCTATTCTGGGCATGCACGGTTAATCGATCTCTCAAGTGTCAGTGGTGACGGTGCTGGTTGGCTGACCTGCTTGTGTTCTGTCCTGGGGGGGGGGGGTTTCAGGAGAGTGAGGCCCCGGTTGTGTTTGAAGCTGGGATTCAGGGCCACGTCGGTGCAGAGGGACAGCAGTGGAACAGAGGTCAGGGGTCACTGTGCAGGTTGGAGTGGTGGCGCGGTGCCTGCCAGTGAAGTGATGGGCTGGGGCTTGTGGGAGCAGCAACAGTGAGGCCTACCAGGACTCAGTTCCTCTCTACCTCTGTATCGGCCCTGGCCCGGCATAAGAAAAGCACCTAACTGGCCCACAGGCAGCTGGCCTGCCTCCACACACAGCGGAACCGCTGATAAAAAGCAGAAAGAGACTACTGATGATCGGTCTGCCTCTGCTTCGCTCGCGCCTCAGAATGCCAAGCGAACTAAACGCTAACATTTGAAACCCCCCGCCAAGCTGACCTGGAGGAGCCCTGTAACGTTACGTCAATCTCTGCTCCATTTGTGTCAGGTGTAATGGGATTTTAATTGCAGTTGGAAGAGAATGAGTGCATTCCAATTTGCCTCTATATGTCAGCCTCTATCAGCAGTGGGCAGACGTTTGTGTTTGTGGCTTTTCCAGGACAACAAAGTGTCTAGCATCTTTGGTTCACTTTGCTGCTGTGTTTCTGCTCCCCCACAGTCCCGCCCTGCACCATCATGACTGACACACACACACACACACACACACACACGCATAGCTGCCCTATTTTAGGAGTAGCTTTGCAACTGTAGCATAATGGTGTTAAGCAGCTTGTGTCTCGAGCTGACAAAGGGACCGGCAGAGTAAAGAATGTGTTTGACACCGGACTGGTGCGTCATTGAGGGACTAGAGAATCAGCAGTAGCTCTTATTGTACAGACAGACAGAGCTTAGCGCAGACGACCCAAAACACAGGTCAGCTCGGCTCAGCCTGCTTAGAAACATGACTGAAATCTGTTCAGACGACCCAAAACACAGATCAGCTCGGCTCGGCCTGCTTAGAAACATGACTGAAATCTGTTCAGACGACCCAAAACACAGGTCAGCTTGGCTCGGCCTGCTTAGAAACATGACTGAAATCTGTTCAGACGACCCAAAACACAGGTCAGCTCGGCTCGGCCTGCTTAGAAACATGACTGAAATCTGTTCAGACGACCCAAAACACAGGTCAGCTCGGCTCGGCCTGCTTAGAAATATGACTGAAATCTTTTCAGACGACCCAAAACACAGGTCAGCTCGGCTCAGCCTGCTTAGAAACATGACTGAAATCTTTTCAGACGACCCAAAACACAGATCAGGTCGGCTCAGCCTGCTTAGAAACATGACTGAAATCTGTTCAGACGACCCAAAACACAGGTCAGCTCGGCTCAGCCTGCTTAGAAACATGACTGAAATCTGTTCAGAGGACCCAAAACACAGATCAGCTCGGCTCAGCCTGCTTAGAAACATGACTGAAATCTGTTTAGTTCAGACTCAAACTAAGTATAAAACAAACTCTGTCTAAAGACGACTCAGATTACTTAGACTGAAGATATACACATACAGGTTGCTCAACATGCAAACATAGCTTTACCTATACTGTAAGTGAACCTTAGCTTAGCCGGGACTCCATTCACTTGCCTCAACCATTCTCAACAAAGCTTAGAATCCATTTAGACACAGCTCTTGCAAGCTAATACTCCATTTCAGCATTTAAATATGCTCTGGTTGCTACATATTAACATAGCCCAGTTTATTGTAACCTAGGATCCCCATCAAATCTACCAGTTCAATTAAACGCAGTGAAGACTAATACAATTTGTTAAACACATCTTTCTTTCTTGAACAGGTACATCCAAGGGGCATCCTCTCCCAAGGACATGATCATCATTGTGGATGTGTGAGTAGATGCAGTCTTTCCTTCTCCCTCTCTCCTCCTTCCTGTCTTTCCTTCTCCCTCTCTCCTCCCTCCTTCCTGTCTTTCCTTCTCCCTCTCTCCTTCCTCCCTCCTGTCATTCCTTCTCCCTCTCTCCTTCCTCCCTCCTGTCGTTCCTTCTCCCTCTCTCCTTCCTCCCTCCTGTCTTTCCTTCTCCCTCTCTCCTCCCTCCCTCCTGTCTTTCCTTCTCCCTCTCTCATCCATCCTGTCTTTCCTTCTCCCTCTCTCCTCCCTCCTGTCTTTCCTTCTCCCTCTCTCCTCCCTCCCTCCTGTCTTTCCTTCTCCCTCTCTCATCCATCCTGTCTTTCCTTCTCCCTCTCTCCTCCCTCCTGTCTTTCCTTCTCCCTCTCTCCTCCCTCCTGTCTTTCCTTTACCCTCTCTCCTTCCTCCTGTCTTTCCTTCTGCCTCTCTCCTCCCTCCTGTCTTTCCTTTACCCTCTCTCCTTCCTCCTGTCCTCTCTCAGCAGCGACAGTAAAGGTCTCTAGTGCCACCTGTTGGTTTACCCCGATCAGAGGAGATTCTAGACTCCCATGTCGATCGTGTTTATTTTCACAGACCTCTTGCTCTTGTACCCATGTCTTAGCAGCACAATACGAAGATTATTTTTCCTGAATGCATGCTGAAATAAACTGGGGTTGGGTCATGGGAGGAATGAGAGGATAGATTAAGACTGTTTTTGTGTGTCCTACGCCAGATCCCCAACCTGTAAATACTCAGCACAGTATAAACGAGCAGAGGGAGCGTCACTGTATAGCCTCCTATGGGTACGCCATCCTACCTGGACGAGGTTGTAAGACGGAGCCATTTAGGTTGAACTGTATGGCTCAATGATCTGTTGGTTGTGCTCTGTTGTGTCTGTAGGAGTGGCAGTGTCAGTGGACTCACCCTGAAGCTGATGAAGTCCTCTGTGATGCAGATGCTAGACACTCTGTCAGATGATGACTATGTGAATGTAGCCAGGGTGAGTAGCCTCCCTGGTAAGGCGACGATTAGAACTGGGCTCTGCGTTTTCCCAGGACTCCTTCAGGCCCCCCGTGTCAGTCATTTGCAGCTGAAGGTCTGGTTGTTCCTCAATATCCAATGACAATGTTAGAACACGGTTAACACCTCCAATATAACAGGATCCGTAATGCATTAGGGTGGCCATGAGAGCGCGTATAGGTTCCTATCACATAGTCACATGTGGTTGCATAGTTATGCTGTAAAAACGATGACTTTCCTACATGATTATAGTCCCACAATGTTGCAACCCCTGGTCTATGTGTGATTGTGCCAGGCTCTATCTCCCCCACAGTCTCCCTGCCTTCCTAGGTTTTTCATGAGTTGATTGCTGCATTGTCTGACTCACTGCATACATACATGCACACACACACACACAAACACACACACACACACACACACACACACACACACACACTGGTGGGGTAGCCCTGTTTGGAGACTTGGGTGGCTAATCCCCCATAATCCAGTGCTCTTAGTCAGTGTATGGCTCTAAATCCCAGCTCTAAGAGGCAGAAATGAGCGTGGTAATCTGGGTGGGAACGAGGCTGATTTCCACCCCTATAGAGAAAATAAGAGCTCTGGAAGTAGGAAGGAAAGTCAATGGTTGTGCCGGTGTGTGTGTGTGTATACCTATCTGTCTGTATATATTTTAGTGTATGAAGACACTAAAGGTTTTTCAAAGATTGTGCATTTAATCAGTCAAATATTCCCATTATTATGCATTGTAGTTACAAACACAACAACTGTTGATATCCTAACCTCTGGCAGAACAATGACCTTTATCAGTTGCTCCTATCCAGAGTTATTTACAGAAGCAACCAGGGTTAAGTGCCTTGCTCAAGGGCTCATCGACTGATTTGTCACCTAGTCGGCTTGGGGATTAGAACCAGCGACCTTTCCGTTACTGGCCCGACGCTCTTAACCACTAGGTTACCTGCCGCCTCAGCAATACAGTACAACCGTCCACAGAAGCATTACATTAGGCCTGGAATTGTATTGAGCGTGTAATTGTCATTTTGTTAGGAGATCATAATCTGTGACAAGGAATTCTAAACGTTATTTTGAATACTATACTTCACGTCCTTTCTTCTCTTTATTTTGGACCAATATAAGTATCAAATTACACAAACACAAGGAAATGTCATCTTTTCATGCACCGAATTCCTTCCCCTATTTCATGCTCTCATTCTGCCATCGAAATGTCAATGGATTTTCAAGTTGACCTTCAAGAAGAAAGGCCATTAAAAATGCTGACATTACAGGACATTGCTGTTCAATGCTAATCACACATAGGCACTGCTCTCTGCTTACCTTTCTGTCTGTCACACACGCACACGCAGTCACAAACAGAGTCCAGGACTAATTGAAATGTTGCCGAGGAGATCTCGATGACATTACCTTGGCTGGGTGTCTGTTCTTGGTTTACATTGGAATTCCAGGTGCACCTGTTCTTTGTGTGGAACACTGTAATTATCAACGTTTATTGCCAGAGTGGCACAGAGCAACCCACAGCTGCACACGTCCCCCTCCTTATCTGGTTACACACACACACACACACACACACACACACACACACACACACAACAGATGGAGTGGCCGTCAAATGCCAGCGAGCGAGCGGCGTGGTCACACTCAGACACGTTCAATTGACACTTAGTCATCATTATCTGTCTTTTCTCCCCCAGTTTAACGAGAAGGCAGATGCCGTGGTCCCCTGCTTTAAGACCTTGGTCCAGGCCACCATGAGAAACAAGAAGATCTTCAAGGAGTCCATCATGAACATGCAAGCCAAAGGAACCACTGACTACAAGTCTGGCTTCCAGTTCGCCTTCGAACAGCTACTCAATGTAAGACTAAGAGCCAGCAGTCAGCCGCACGCTCTGGGTTTTAGTTCAGGGTGGTAGGTTAGGTTAGGCCTTCCACGAAATGTCCATGGTATAAGACACGCTAATTAGCAAACTGACATCCCAATTGATATACTAATTGACCCAGCCACTCTTTAGACAATCAGAGGATTACGCCTCTTCTGAATGGAGCCCAAAGGGGGCTGCTAGTCAGTCAGCCGGTCTGGTTAAGAATGGCCACTGCAGTGGCATGATGATGATGATGGTGGCGCTTAGGGCTAGCCAGCACAGCAGTGGTCCCTGTCTGTGTTTGCAGCAGGGAGGCAACCCTGCAGGCAGGCACTGGTCCGTCCAAAACACCTGCCTGCTGCTGTCTGTCTGTCTGTCTGCACAGGTGCTGCCTCAGCTTAGCTCCATATGCTCCTGTATATTTTCGGAAGCTGCCAACTCTAATGGGCTCTGATGGGATGATTGATGAGAGGAGCCCAGAAGAGATCAGCCACCGACACTTTATATTCCTCTGGTGGGCTGGGAGGCACGGAGCCAAGCGCCCAGCCCAGCCCAGCCTGCCCCCCCCCCCAGCAGAATGAGAAATAAAAGCTTTTTAATCGCTGTCTCCCGCCGCCGCGCTCCCTATGATTGGTGGCAGAAGCACAATAAAAATGTGTAATTGTGGTAATATTATGTATCTTTATTAGAATCCTGTCATAGTGACGTGCCGCTGGCCTGCATATCGATTCGAACGGTCAGATAGGCAGCCTGGTGGAGGAGACGGATGAGGGAGAAAGAGGGGGTTATGCCTATAACCCAATCCATATCACAGTAGAACACTGTGAACACATTCACCAATCTGCACGCACGGGATATATTACCCTACACACAGAGATATGTACACTTCGATCCCAGATATGTGGATGTATTGTGTACTGTACATGCAGGTTACCGAGCATATTAGAAAAGAGAATCTACAGCTGTTCAAAGGCGAACTGGAAGACAGGCTTGTCCTTTCCTCAAGCACTCTTCTCACATGTGAAGAACCAAGCCGGCATTTTCAGTGATTTCCTGGAAGGAGAGGCTATACTGAATCGTGTTTTATCGTGTCTTTGTCATGTCTTTATCATGTCGTCTGATGTCCTCTTCCGTTCCTTGACGGTCTCTTCCCCCTCTCTCGCTAATCACTCTCTCACTAATCACCCTCTCTCTCTCTCTCCCTCTGTATCTCTCTCTGTATCTCTCTCTATCCCGCTTTCTGCCTCTCCCTCGCTACCTCCCTCTTCTTCTCTCTCTCTGTTCCACAGGATACCGGCGCCCCGAGGGCGGGCTGCAATAAGATGATAATGATGTTTACAGATGGAGGAGAGGATCGTGCCCAGGACATCTTTGAGAAGTACAACTGGCCCAACAAAACCGTGAGTCCTGTCCCCAATAACCAAGGATCTATTCATCAATCCAAGTCTGCCAATGAATCAGTCCGTGAGATGATAAACCAGCCTGTGGTCTCCCATCTCCCTCTCATCCCTTTGTCCTTATGTAATAAATACCATGTTTCTCAACGGCAGGCGTCATTTTGGGGGGGGGGGGGGGGGGGGTGAGAATCTTAATGATTCCAACACTTCCATCCTTGGACATAGATCCAGCCTTTTGGTTTGTGTTTCCTCTTTTCTTCCTCATTGGCATTACTTTCCATCCCTGTCATCTCTCTCTCTCTCTCTCTCTCTCTCTCTCTCTCTCTCTCTCTCTCTCTCTCTCTCTCTCTCTCTCTCTCTCTCTCTCTCTCTCTGTTTCTCTGTCTCTTTTCTTGTCTTGCTGCAGGTGTTAACAGCTCTGACCTGCTGACTAATTAGCCACTTTATCACCAGAGCCCAGGAAATTACAGCCAACACATGCACACACTCACTCTCTTTCCTCTCTCTCTCTCTCTCTGTCGTTCTGTCTCCCTCTCCTACCGTTTATCTTCCTCGTCCTCGCTCACGCCCTGGCTTGAAAAGCTTCCGCCGTTATACGTTCTCGCTGTACGAGAGTAATGTCCAGTTTTTCACCCTCTCCGCTCACTATC
This sequence comes from Oncorhynchus kisutch, assembly GCF_002021735.2. NCBI lineage: Eukaryota > Metazoa > Chordata > Actinopteri > Salmoniformes > Salmonidae > Oncorhynchus > Oncorhynchus kisutch. Next base: position 30,440,736 of record NC_034178.2, on the reverse strand, counting down.
CCCTCTTCTCTCAGATTCGAGTATTTACCTTTTCAGTCGGGCAGCACAACTATGATGTCACACCTTTGCAGTGGATAGCTTGTGCCAACAAAGGTGAGTAAAGAGGGTGTGTCTATAAACTGTATGGACATGGACTGATTTACATGCACAATCTCAACATTACCCAAGTCCAGCAAAGAGAAATTAGAAAATATGTGATTATAATGGTGTAATGATGTAACCAAACTCCAGTCAAAATGCCCAACTGTCCCCGACCCAAATGACTGAGCTTTGACCATCGGCCCTCATGACCTCATGACACTCAGCCCGCTCTGCACTATAACCAATGCCGAATTCCACTTTTCTGCTCTCTCGGTTTTTTTCACTCTTTCTGGAACAAAAACGTCTCTCTCTCTCTCTCTCTCTCCTCGCTCTCTCCCTCTTTATCCCCTCTGTTGTTGGGTTTCTCAGTGTCTCAACATTTCTCTTATACACTTAGCGTTCCCTTCTTCCTGTCACAAGCAGCATGCCTCCTATCGAAGGCTGACTCATTCATTTCCTGCAGAGCCGTCAGAGTGCTTCAGAAGTACCTCCCTCCCCGCATGTTGTAATGAATTATCGTGTGGAGCCTGGCTGTGTGTTGATAACGATGGCTACCATCTCCCAGTCAGGCAGGCGGCATGTGGGAAGTCCAGGATTACTCCTCTGTGCCAGCGTGCCACTCACTCTAACCATTAGCGTGGCACCAAAGCCAATGCCGACCTAAGACAATGGTTATTGACGTCCTCTCCTCTATGGAGTCGTCCTTTTCAACATAGTCGTACCTCATTGTGCTATCCAGAGACACCCTATAATGACATGTAGAGCCGAACCTTCTCACCTTCACACACTTAAACACACATGGATCCCCCCTCGCAAACACCTTACACACCCAGCTCCCAGTCGACTAGACTCCCTGTTGTCTCGCTTGGCTTGTGCTGCAATCCCCTCTTAAGTGGAGCCTGACTCCCGCTCTGACAGTTCTTTGGGCCCAAACCGCTCTCCTCGTGTGGCTGAAGACCGGCAGACCTCCAGTCCATGCTCATTCGTTACTACGTCGGTTTCCTTCGTCGCTCCTTGTGTCGTGTCCTACAACTGGAGGTGTCACACAATAGCACAAAGCAAGGGAAGGAGCTACTGTTCTGAGCACAGTCATAGTTTGTGGGCGTGCGCTTCTGTGGATGCTACCGTGATTACAGCATTATCCTGGGGCCAGCTTAATAATACTGTCATTTTAACACATTTTCCCTGTAACTTTACAGAAATTTACTCGGCGCCAGAGATTCTGTAATATATTTCACAGGCACTATTTTGCGAGAATGCAATTTGTCCCCCCCCCCCCCCCCCCAAAAAAAAACGACAGCCGTTCCCGCCTCTTAACATTCCGAGTGTGTTGTCTCCGTTTCGCGGCTCTTTGTATAAACACTCAGCTTTAATAACTTGGGGAACGGCAGCAGTTATTGACCCAGAGTGAGAGAGTGGCTCTCCTCTCCTCCATCACTAATCAGCAGCCCTGCTCTGCTCTGCATTGAGGCTCAGCCGCAGCATCCTCAGTGAGACCCTCGAGCACATGACATTTACATCCTGCAGTACAATGGCGATAAGACTGGAGGCCAATGGCCCCCCATCCTGCTTCCCCATAGCACCCTAGTGCCAATCAGTAACACAGTACACACACTCACACAAACACACACAGAGCGTTTCACACCAAATGACATAATTACATAACCAACACAAGTAATGGGTTACTAAATGGAGTCCCCCCCGTAGGGAACAATCAGCATTCTGCTGAGGTGTCATTTTGAAGGGATAGCACTACACGTGCCCTGCTCGCTTGAGATGATTGCACTTCGCTGGGCTGTTTGTGTTACTTTATCCTATGGTCTTTAAGATGCGACACTGAGAGCGTTACCTTTACAACGCACATTACAATAGGGCAGTTGCATGTTGCTGGTTACCGTTGTGGATTGACCGAACAAATTCTCTCACTTTGTTCTTCAGGATTCTACTACGAGATTCCATCCATTGGCGCCATCAGAATTAACACGCAGGTCAGATATCCTCCAGTGTGTGTAACATGTGTATCCATGCGTGACTATTTACACTCGTGTGAATCCTGAACACATCGGGATGCTGTGTCTTTGTTTAGGGTGTGTTTTCTACTTAACTTTGAGTTTGTTACTCTCTTTGAGGACAACTGTGCAGATTGCAGATGAGGCCTTGAAATGTACCATTCCACGAGGACACGAGGAGGCTCGGAAAGAGAGAAAGTAACAGGGAGAGAGAGAGAGAGAGAGTGATTAAAGCTCTCCTCTGACCTCTAGCAGGTCTTAGTTAGCGCAGACCTGCTGTGCTGCCTAATCCACCCCTTCTCTAGTCCCCCAACTGCATTACCACACACACACACACACACACACACGCACATGCACACACAAACACGCACACACCTCTGGCTCCTCTGCCCCACACACCCGTGGCCCCTCCACCCTCCTTCGCCGACCTCCACTCTGCTCCAGGCACTACCTGGTCCCATAGCCCCTTGGGATAACCTCATTCCAGCTGTAGAAATTGAGTGAGTTGCTGGGGGGCTCTATGCACCCCGTTCCCCCTTCCTACCCCTCCTCCTCCCCCAGCCCCACAGAGCGATCAGGGCCCCTGAATAGACTGTCAGCTGTTCCATTAACTCTGGCATAATTATATTCTGAGAACTGCCACTTATTCTAATAGGTTTCCTACAGCAGGTGTGCAACAGGACTGGTTCATGTAGGAGCACTAGACACACCTGGGCTGCACTACACATTTTAGAATTCCCCATCATATAATGTTGCATTATAACAAGTTATAGGGCTGCCTTGGTATAGATTACTAACACGCACACGACACCATACATGTGGTCTGCTGTTGTGAGGCTGGTTGGACGTACTGCCAAATTCTCTAAAACGACGTTGGAGGCGGCTTATGGTAGAGAAATTAACATTAAATGATCTAGTACCAGCTCGGATGGACATTCCTCCAGTCAGCGTGTCAATTGCATGCTCCCACAACACTTGAGACATCTGTGGCATTGTGTTGTGTGACAAAACTGCACATGTTAGAGTGGCCTTTTATTGTCACCAGCACAAGGTGCACCTGTGTAACAGTCATGCTGTTCAATCAGCTTCTTGATATGTCACACCTGTCAGGTGGATGGATTATCTCGGCAAAGAAGGAATGATCACTAACAGGGACTTAAACACATTTGTGCACAACAGTTTTTGTGCTTTTTGTGCGTATAAAACATTTCAGGGATCTTTTATTTCAGCTCATGAAACATGGGACATGGGACTGCAGCATGTTTACACATACATGTAGCTGATGTAGCCTGTATTTCACAGTGTAGTCAGTTACACATACATGTAGGTGATGTGGCCTGTATTTCACAGTGTAGTCAGTTACACATACATGTAGCTGATGTAGCCTGTATTTCACAGTGTAGTCAGTTACACATACATGTAGGTGATGTAGCCTGTATTTCACGGTGTAGCCTGTATTTCACGGTGTAGTCAGTTACATATACATGTAGGTGATGTAGCCTGTATTTCACAGTGTAGTCAGTTACACATACATGTAGGTGATGTAGCCTGTATTTCACGGTGTAGTCAGTTATACATACATGTAGGTGATGTAGCCTGTATTTCACAGTGTAGCCTGTATTTCACAGTGTAGTCAGTTACACATACATGTAGGTGATGTAGCCTGTATTTCACGGTGTAGTCAGTTACACATACATGTAGGTGATGTATCCTGTATTTCACAGTGTAGTTGCATTAAACAGACAAAATGCTAATTGGTTGGCCTGTTGGAGGCACGTGAAGTTGTCCCTGGTTGTAGCAACACATTAACCCACAGAACTGTTAGCGAGGGCCCTTGGACTCTGGCCTCTACCTACGTGTGGTTCTGGTTCCCTCGGACCTCCTCAGCCTTTCTGCTGGCTGACTTTAATGTTCGCTAGATTGTTCTAGTCAGGCGGAAAATGTCCCCTACATCCCGTGAAAAGGTCTGCCTGTCATCATTTTGATGAAATATCTCCCTGTGGCCCGTTAAACGGGAGTTTTACTGAGCTAATAATAGAATAGGTGTGACGCCTGTCAGCACCTCAGTGTTCAGCCAATGAATAAGAAACGGTCAAAGGCACGACATTGGAACATCACTGTGTTCCCACAGGGCGACACTGCTTGTGTGTATACCAAGTATACACAGACGGTTATGGTTAAGGTCTGAGTGCTATGATGGAATATTCCATCATGTAAAGGGGGCATTGTTTACCTAAATCTGTATTGGATTTGGATGGAATCTCCCTAAATTCCTCACCCGCAATTGAGATAAATCGGAGTCGGTGAAGGAGTCACCATTGCCTTTTGTTTTCCCTTGAGCTGAACAGAAACAGCAGGAACTCACTAAGATGTCGCACTGACAGAATCAAGCTCCCAAGGTCAGGAGGTTTTCTTCTCAGAGTTGGGTGATGTGATCCCTGTCGGGGGGGGAGGGGGGGGCAATAACAGCATCCCATGGATCAATTAAACATCTTTGTCGTTTAGAATCTGTAAAACAAAACCTACGGAGAGACGAATTTGATGAACGCGTTGAATCACTCATGAGTTTAACCCTTAACCCTTGTTTTCCAACACAGAGAGGTGTTTTCACACTGCCTTGCTGAACACAGAGAGCCAGTGGGAGATTGGCCTGTTTGTGCCAAGTGCCCCCTGGCACTCCTATTGTGTTTTTAATAGCTGATTCATAATGACGAATAACGACTCTGAATGGCTGAAGACCGTCCGCAGGCTTTACTGCTCCTCAGCACTAGGCAGCTTCTACTGTTGGCCCACCGGTTAATATGACGAGGAGAAGACTTGTCAGGGTCTTATAGCTTTACGTTGAATAAGGGTGACATGCTCTTACAGCTCACTGTTTTAGCAACCCCCACTGTAAGGCAAGCACTATCAAGCAGTAGATGCTGTGTGTGTTTGTGTGTCTGTGTCTGTGTGTCATTGCTCTGACGTGTGTGTTCTCCATGTCTCAGGAGTACCTGGATGTGCTGGGTCGGCCCATGGTGCTGGCTGGGCCCAAGGCCAAGCTGGTCCAATGGACCAACGTCTACCAGGATGCTCTGGTAAGACACAGACTGATGACTAGCAACACAATGTCTCTGCTACATTACATTTAAGTTTTAATACAAGTTTACCTTGTCACGTCAAGCTCTTTAGTTTTCAAACGTCTCTTTTGAGTCATTACATAGCTATGTTTTAGATGGCAAAACGTTATGTAGATGCTAACAGGACCTTGTGAAGTGCTGTGTGCGAAGATGTTGATTTTGCTATGTTGTTTGTGTGTTCAGGGTCTGGGTCTGGTCATCACCGGGACCATGCCGGTCTTCAACCTCACCGCTGACGCAAACTCTCAGGTGAACATTACCAGCATTAGGGTTTACACTGATTAACAAGTTCCTAGACTTCATTTATTGCCCTGTTCATCTTCAAAATGTCCCAGGGCGGTTAGGAGGACCACTGTCAACAGATCCTGATTAACAAGTTCCCAGACTTCATTTATTGCCCTGTTCATCTTCAAAATGTCCCAGGGCGGTTAGGAGGACCACTGTCAACAGATCCTGATTAACAAGTTCCCAGACTTAATTTATTGCCCTGTTCATCTTCAAAATGTCCCAGGGCGGTTAGGAGGACCACTGTCAACAGATCCTGATTAACAAGTTCCCAGACTTCATTTATTGCCCTGTTCATCTTCAAAATGTCCCAGGGCGGTTAGGAGGACCACTGTCAACAGATCCTGATTAACAAGTTCCCAGACTTCATTTATTGCCCTGTTCATCTTCAAAATGTCCCAGGGCGGTTAGGAGGACCACTGTCAACAGATCCTGATTAACAAGTTCCCAGACTTCATTTATTGCCCTGTTCATCTTCAAAATGTCCCAGGGCGGTTAGGAGGACCACTGTCAACAGATCCTGATTAACAAGTTCCCAGACTTCATTTATTGCCCTGTTCATCTTCAAAATGTCCCAGGGCGGTTAGGAGGACCACTGTCAACAGATCCTGATTAACAAGTTCCCAGACTTCATTTATTGCCCTGTTCATCTTCAAAAAGTCTCAGGGCGGTTATGAGGACCACTGTCAACAGATGCTGATACATAAACAGATATTGCATCAGTACTAACTTAGATACAGACTTCCCATTTGAGCAACAGGGATTGCACCATTGTAAGACAACAGGAATCCTGACTACAACATGTAGTCCCTTTCCTTCTCTATAACTCCCTAATGTTTAGCATTAGCCATGCCTCATGGCACCCTCCCATCCTGGTGCAGCGACCGAACGACCGCATTGCAACACTGACCCCCTGAGGTGGCAACAGGCCCAGCAGCTCTGATATATCCTTCCACTCATGTCTGATTCACACTATAGGGCTGACACAGACCAGCTCGGCTTTGCAACTATGCTGCATGTGTAACCAGTCCAGTTCAGCTTTGCTTGGCTTGCCTCGGTTCCAACCCAGCTTTGCTATATAGTGACTTTTATCATATTTGTACAGAAAGTTCATACTATTATCACATATGACCGCCAAGCACTTCTGGACATCAGATCGACAGTTACTAACCAAATGCGACAACTCCGACTCAGCTGTTCCACTGTTCATACCGGACCCTATTCCTTTGTTCAATGGGCTAGCAAAACGCTGCAGGCGTGGAAATGGGAGACGAGGTGGAGTCCTGGTGAAATTGAGGCGAAGAGAAAACCAGAACGGCGCTCCTCTCTGTTCTATTGGCAATTGTCCAGTCACTGGAGAATAAGATGGATGAGCTTTGTTCGAGAGTCTCCTATCAGATAGACTTTAAAAGCTGCAATATTACATGTCTTGCTGAAACGTGTCTGGATGACGACGCTATGCACGTAGTACTCAGTGGATTCTCCGTGCAACGACAGGATCGTACAGAGGCTTCAGACAAGTCAAAAGGGTGTTTTTTTTCATAAATAACAACTGGTGTGCTGCTTCAAGTGTGAAGGAAATCTCAAACTTTTGTTCACCTGATATAGAATACATCATGGTAAGAGAGTTCTCATCCGTAATTATTACAACTGTCTACATCCTGTCCAAGCCAGCGCCACTCTGGCACTCAACGAACTGTATGGGGCCATAAACAAGCAAGAAACTCCAGACAAGTCCCTCCCTCATCCTACCTTTGGCAAATCTGACCACGGCTCTATTCTCCTGTTTACAAACAAATGCTCAAACAGGAAGTAGCAGTGATGCTACTCAATACGGAAGTGGTCAGATGAAGCAGATGCGACGCTACAAGACTGTTTTGCTAGTACATACTGGGATGTGTTGCGGGATTCATCTGATAGCATTGAGGAGTTTCCCACAACAGTCACGAGCTTCATCAACAAGTTCATAAACAAATCCCCCCCAGTGACTATAAGAACGTATCCTTACCAAAAACCATGGATTACAGGCAATATCCGCACCGGGTTAAAGGTTAGAGCTACCGCTTACAAGGAACGGGACACGGACATGGAAGCATACAAGAAAACCCACTACGACCTCCGACAAGACATCAAACATGTGAAAGGACAATATAGGAGGAAGGTAGAAGCCTATTACACTGGCTCTGATGCTCGTCGTATATGGCAGGGCTTGCAGACAATAACGGATTACAAAGGGAAACCCAACCATGAGTTGCCCAGTGATGCAGAACTCCCAAATGAACTAAATGTCTTTTATGCTCGCTTCGAGGAATATAACACTGTGCCTTGTGTGAAAGCCTCTGTTTTTCCGGATGACTGTGTGATCTCTCTCTCTCCGTGGCTAATGTGAGCCAAAACGTTTTAACAGGTTAACAATCACAAGGCCGTTGGGCCAGACGGAATACCAGTGGGCGTTCTCTAGTCATGTACAGACCAGCTGGCAAGTGTCTTCACAGACATTTTCAATATATCCTTCTCCCAGTCTGTAATCCCAACATGTTTCAAGCTGATCACCATTGACCCTGTTCCCAAGGGCTCCAAGGTAACCTGCCTAGATGACTATAGCCCTGTAGCACTGACATCTGTAATTAAGAAGTGCTTTGAAAGTCTGGTCATGACACACAACACTATCAACACTATCATTCCAGACAGACTAGACCCATTCCATTTCGCATACCACCCCAATAGATCCACAGATGACACAATCTAAATTGCACTTCACACTGCCCTCTCCCACCTGGACAAGAGGAGAAATAACTATGTGAGAATGCTGGTCATAGACTACAGCTCCGCGTTCAATAACAGTCTCCTCCAAGCTCATCACCAAGCTACGGACCCTGGGACAGAACCCCTCCCTCTGCAACTGGATCCTGGACTTCCTGACGGGCCGGCCCCAGGTGGTGAGGGTAGGCAACAACATCTCCACCATGCTGACCCTCAACACGGGGGCCCCTCAGGGGTGTGTGCTCAGTCCCCTCCAGTACTCCCTGTTTACCCACGACTGCATGACCACGCATGAATCCAACACCATCATTAAGTTTGCTGACGTCACAACGGTGGTAGGCCTGATCACAGACAGCGCTGAGTCAGCCTACAGAGAGGTCAGGGACTTAGCAGTGTGGTACCAGGACAGCAACCTCTCCTTCAACGTCAGTAAGACCAAGGAGCTGATTGTGGAGTATAGGAGAAGGAGGGGAGAGCACGCTCCCATCCACATTGACAGGGCTGTTGTGGAGCGAGTCACGACATGGTCCACACACACCCACACTGTCGGGAAGAGCCTCAAGAGGCTGAAAAGGTTTGGCATGGGCCCTCGGATCCTCAAGAAGTTCTACAGCTGCACCATCAAGAGCATCTTGACTGGCTGCATCACCGCTTGGTATGGCAAATGCACAGCCCTGGACCACAAAGTGCTACAGAGGGTGGTGTGGACTCGCCAGTACGGGGCCGAGCTCCCTGCCATCCAGGACCTCTATATCAGGCGGTGCCAGACTGCTAAATAGTCAATTAATGGTACCCAAACTATCTGCACGAACTCTATCTTGCACTGACCCTACACACACTCACTAGACCATATATACAAACCAAATACAGGGGACACCACATTGACACTCCCACACAAAACCCACACACGTGCACTACATGCACACACACATAACACACATGCAGACCGACACAATACAAACACACATACATAGCCATTACACACATACACGCACACTCACACACACACACACACTTTTACACATAATTTGCTGCCGCTGCTCTGTTCTTTATTTTACTCTTATTATTATCTATCCTGATGCCTAGTCACTTTACCCTGCCTTCATGTACATATCTACCTCAAATACCTTATTATTATCTATCCTGATGCCTAGTCACTTTACCCTGCCTTCATGTACATATCTACCTCAAATACCTTATTATTATCTATCCTGATGCCTAGTCACTTTACCCTGCCTTCATGTACATATCTACCTCAAATACCTTATTATTATCTATCCTGATGCCTAGTCACTTTACCCTGCCTTCATGTACATATCTACCTCAAATACCTTATTATTATCTATCCTGATGCCTAGTCACTTTACCCTGCCTTCATGTACATATCTACCTCAAATACCTTATTATTATCTATCCTGATGCCTAGTCACTTTACCCTGCCTTCATGTACATATCTACCTCAAATACCTTATTATTATCTATCCTGATGCCTAGTCACTTTACCCTGCCTTCATGTACATATCTACCTCAAATACCTTATTATTATCTATCCTGATGCCTAGTCACTTTACCCTGCCTTCATGTACATATCTACCTCAAATACCTCATACCTCTGCACATTGATCTGGTACGGATACTCCCTGTATATACCTCTGCACATTGATCTGGTACTGGTACTCCCTGTATATAGCTCCAGATTGATCTGGTACTGGTACTCGCTGTACATACCTCTGCACATTGATCTGGTACTGGTACTCCCTGTATATACCTCTGCACATTGATCTGGTACTGGTACTCCCTGTATATACCTCTCCACATTGATCTGGTACTGGTACTCCCTGTATATACCTCTCCACATTGATCTGGTACTGGTACTCCCTGTACATACCTCTGCACATTGATCTGGTACTGGTACTCCCTGTATATACCTCTCCACATTGATCTGGTACTGGTACTCCCTGTATATACCTCTCCACATTGATCTGGTACTGGTACTCCCTGTATATACCTCTCCACATTGATCTGGTACTGGTACTCCCTGTATATACCTCTCCACATTGATCTGGTACTGGTACTCCCTGTATATACCTCTCCACATTGATCTGGTACTGGTACTCCCTGTATATACCTCTCCACATCGATCTGGTACTGGTACTCCCTGTATATACCTCTCCACATTGATCTGGTACTGGTACTCCCTGTATATACCTCTCCACATTGATCTGGTACTGGTACTCCCTGTATATACCTCTCCACATTGATCTGGTACTGGTACTCCCTGTATATACCTCTCCACATTGATCTGGTACTGGTACTCCCTGTATATACCTCTCCACATTGATCTGGTACTGGTACTCCCTGTATATACCTCTCCACATTGATCTGGTACTGGTACTCCCTGTATATACCTCTCCACATTGATCTGGTACTGGTACTCCCTGTATATACCTCTCCACATTGATCTGGTACTGGTACTCCCTGTATATACCTCTCCACATTGATCTGGTACTGGTACTCCCTGTATATACCTCTCCACATTGATCTGGTACTGGTACTCCCTGTATATACCTCTCCACATTGATCTGGTACTGGTACTCCCTGTATATACCTCTCCACATTGATCTGGTACTGGTACTCCCTGTATATACCTCTCCACATTGATCTGGTACTGGTACTCCCTGTATATACCTCTCCACATCGATCTGGTACTGGTACTCCCTGTATATACCTCTCCACATTGATCTGGTACTGGTACTCCCTGTATATACCTCCATTCTCATGTAATTTATTTTATTCCTCTTGTTACTATTTTATTTGTATTTTTATGGTTGTCTACACCAGTTGTTGTTTTGCACATATGACAAATAAAAGTTCATTTGATCGGATTTTTGATGTACAATCTGTTGCTTAGCTCCCACTGAATCAACTGTTAAAACCAAATAGAAAATATTGACTCTTGAATCACGCAGGCTTTAAAAACAGAGTGACGCTATGACAAATTGACTCAGTTCCAGGGTTTAGATATAGATTAGTCAGATGGTACACATGGTTATAAGTCACAGATGGTGAGGACAGCTTTTCAGCAGTCAGTCTAAAGGCCCGTTTGCTGTGTGTGTGCTTCCACTGTGTCTGTGAGTGTGAGTGTATGAGTGTGTGTGGGTGTGTGTGTGTGCAGCCTCTGCTTCTTAATGTGAGAGGCTGAATGATAATGTGATGACAGGATCAGTGAGAGAGGTACAGATGCTCATACATCTCAAACCCTAACAAAAGTTTATTACTAGAACAGGGGGCAGGCAAAACAACAGGTCAAGGGCAGGCAGTGTTCAGTAATCCAGATCAGAGTCCAAAAGGTACAGAACGGCAGAGAGTCTCAGGGCAGGCAGAATTCCCAATCCCGGGAAACCAGAAACTACAAACAGACAGGAGCAAGGGGAAAACCACTGGTAGGCAAGACGAACAAAACAAACTGGCCACAGACAAACAGAGAACACAGATATAAATACACAGGGGATAATGAGCAGAGATGGGAGACACCTGGTGGGGGGTGGAGACAAGCACAGAGACAGGTCAAACAGATCAGGGTGTGACACCCCCCGTATTTATTTGAAATCACACTTGTCTTTTACTACTAGCACCAACTTTGCTGATAACTTCGTTATTGTGGAAAAATGTACCTACTACAACTGTGATATGTAGTTGTCTCACCTAGCCTTCTTAGGATGAATGCACTAATGCTGCATTTAGATGGTATGAGGTAGACCGTAGTTGGCAAACCAGATGTCATTGTTTTCATTGAGAGCACGATGGTGAATGCCGTTGAGGCTGGCGTTGAATGCCGTCAGCTGCCACGGTAGATAGAAGTCGCCGCCAGAGTTCAAATATTTCAGCTTTTGCCGTCTGTGTTGTCTTTACACAGACTCAGCTCGTCCTTGGTGTCATGGGAGTGGATGTTGCGATCAACGAAATTAAGAGGAAGACGCCAACGTATAGGGTAAGTACGTCACACATGCACGCAGCTCACATGCAGTAGAAATATCTTTACTTTTTTCCCTGGTTTTAAGTCTCAACTCTGTCCCTACAGCTTGGAGCCAATGGATACACGTATGCAATCGACAAAAATGGCTATTTGCTCCTGCACCCCAACTTACAACCTAAGGTAGGACCCAAACTGTCCTCAAATCACTCCTACTGACTCTAGTTCTATATATCATTTGTATTTCTCTGTTCTGGAGGTCTTGGATTTTCTACCCAGATACGGGTATTATTCCTGGTGTCTGGTTGGCTGCATGTCTCTCTCTCTCGCAGATCATTAACTTCAGAGAGCCTGTCACTCTGGACTTCCTGGATGCTGAGCTGGAAGACAGTAAAAAGGAGGAGGTAAAGACAGTGATCACCTGAACACCCACACATCTCTAACATTATAACTACAACTGTATTACAGTGGTCCCGTGACCAAACTGTTGAATCAAATGTTACAGCTGGTTTTTGGTTAGCGTTAGAAGTAACTCTTTATCTCCATTTTGCCCTTGTCATTTCCTTCTCATTTTCTTTCTCCGTCTCATATTCTGTCTGTTTCTATCCCTCGCTCTCTCGCAGATCCGTCGTGACATGATTGATGGAAAACCAGGGCATAGGAAAATCAAGACCCTCATTAAGTCAGTTGATGAGGCAAGTCATCAATATATGAGGCTCAGCCATGAACCGTGCCGGTACCATCCAGAATAACTTGAGTTAGGACTACCGTACAACTTGTTGTACTACAGTTCAAGTTGTTTTTGAGGAAGAGATTTTTTATATATACGGTGCCTTCGGAAAGTATTCAGACCCCTTGACTTTTTCCAGATTTTGTTACGTTACAGCTTCATTCTAAAATGTAATAAATCTTTTTTTTTTGTCCCTCTTCAATGTACACGCAATACCCCATAATGACAAAGTAAAAACAGGGTGTTACACATTGTCGCTAATTTATAACAAATACAAAAAACTGAAATAGCATATTTACATAAGCACCTTTGGCAGCGATTACAGCATTGAGTCTTCTTGGGTATGACGCTGCAAGCTTGGCACACCTGTATTTGGGGAGTTTTTCCAATTCTTCTCTGCGGATCCTCACAAGCTCTGTCAGGTTGGATGGGGAGCATCGCTGCACAGCTATTTTCAGGTCTCTCCAGAGATGTTTGATCGAATTCAAGTCCGAGCTACGGCCCGGCCACACAAGGACATTCAGATACTTGTCCTGAAGTCACTCCTGCGTTGTCTTGGCTGTGTGCTTAGAGTTGTTGTCCTGTTGGAAGGTGAACCTTCACCCCAGTCTGAGGTTCTGAGCAGGAACAGGTTTTCATCAAGGGTCTCTCTATACTTTGCTCCGTTCATCTTTCCCTCGATTCTGACTAGTCTCCCAGTCCCTTCCTCTGAAAAACACAGCAAGATGCTGCCACCACCATGCTTCACCATAGGGATGGTGGCAGGTTTCCTCCAGACGTGACATTTTTCATTCAGGCCAGAGAATCCCAATCTTGGTTTCATTAGACCAGAGAATCTTGTTTCTCATGGCCTGAGAGTCCTTTAGGTGCCTTTTGGCAAACTCCAAGCGGGCTGTCATGTGCCTTTTACTGAGGAGAGGCTTCCATCTGGCCACTCTTCCGTAAAGGCATGATTAGTGGAATGCTGCAGAGATGATTGTCCTTCTGGAAGGTTCTCCCATCTCCACAGAGGAACTCTAGAGCTCTGTCAGAGTGATACCCTTCCCCAGATCTGTTCCTCATCACAATCCTGTCTCAGAGCTCTACGGACTATTCCTTCGACCTCATGGCTTGGTTTTTGCTCTGAAATGCACTGTCAACTGTGGGACCTTAAATAGACAGGTGTGCCTTTCCAAATCATGTCCGATAGATGTAATTTAACACAGGTGGACCTCAATTAAGTTATTGAGTATTGTGTGTATATTGCTGAAGATTTGTAAAACATTTTTTATCCATTTTAGAATAAAGCTGTAACGTAACAAAAAGTGGAAAAAGTCAAGGGGTCTGAATTCTTTCCAAAGGCACCATATATGTATATGTATGTCTGTGCGTTACTTAGATTTAGTCTTTTTCAAAACAATACAGCCAAATTGAGGAAGGGATTCTGATGCTGATCAGAGTGTTGTCTGATTGCAGAGGTACATTGATGAGGCTATGCGGACATACTCCTGGACACCGGTGGAAGGCACAGATTACAGGTGGGTGCTAAGCAACCAGCCTTCATCTGGGTAGTAATTCTCTAGAAACCAAACAGAGGGGAGGGACTACCTGAACTTGTCCAATAAGAAGCTCGTTTTCGTTGCAAGACGTTCTCCGTTGCAAAATAGTTTGCTACGGTTTCCAACCGTATACGACCCTGGCGGTAAGACTGAGACCTGGAGGTGAGTTCAGACCCCCTGTGACCCTGTGGATAAAGATCTATAACCCATCTCTACATCTCAGAAACGTGCTTTCGACGAGTGTCATTTATCAACCACTGGTGTGTAGAAATTCAGAGATATGGGCTCCGTCTATCAACCATGGAGTATCCACAAAATCTGCTTTCTGCATAGTGGATTATTCACTGAAATCACCACAAATTAAGACACACACTCCTTTCTCTTGTAAAATAACTGTAATGGGATCATAAGCACAAAATAACTGCATGCTCTATGCATTGTATCCATCTCCAAGTGACATTATAACACCATTTCCTCCAGGCAACACTTTGCAAATTACATTTTATGATATTCAATAGACCTAGAAATGCTTGTTTTTTATACATGTCTTTTTTTTTTATCTCTGTTGGCTAGGAGCCAGGTGTTGGTTTCTGTGGAGCCAGCTGACTTGAACACGGTCCCACTCTTCAGTTCTATTAGCACATCGTTAAGCTGAAACAGTTGCTGCGCTTCTCTGATCATTTAAACCTCTTGTGTTGTTTTGAGTGCAGGTTGTTCACACCTCCCGATTAGAGAATGCTGTCATTTGTGTCCAAGGCGAAGGCTCTGTGTGTGGCGCGTGCGCGTGTGTATTAGGACTTAAATACTAGGATGCTGATGTTGTTCTGTGTCTGCCTCACCACTCCAGTCTCGGGCTGGTTCTGCCCACGTACAGTGAGAACCACATCAAGGCTAACCTGAGTGACCAGATCCTGCAGGTGCAGTGTAAGTACCAGGAGACACCCAACACCAGCCCTCTCTCTCTACTCTTTCTCTCTCTCCCAAATTTGACCTTACGCCCCCCCCCCCCCTTACTAAGTCCTGCCTCCGGGGTCTCCAGTAAACACCATCGCAGGGACGATCAGAGTGGAGCATTCCTCTATACCCCTCCCCCCTCTCCTCTCCTCTCCCCCCTCTCCTCCCCTGTGACAGGGACATCTTGGGAGTGAAACTCTTTCATCTCCCCACCCCCCCTATCTACCCTCCTGTCTTCATACTGTGCTGTACACTATGGTGATTTTTTTTCTTCACAACTGTTGAAGAAAAAATCGGAAAATGACAGAAAGGTGAAAGCTGTGGTTTTACTGTGTTATTAAGGTGAAAATAATGGTGTCTTTGTGCTATTATTTTTCTTTGCCAAATGCTCTCGCCTCTTCTCCACCAACAAGCAATGATTCTGAAGCGTCTGTGTTTGAAACTTTTTTGATGTTTCCAAACCGGTGAAAACAGGCATGCTTTTCACTCTTTTCTCTCGTGTTTTGATTATGATTTCTATTGAGTTGTGTTCCTGTTGAGTTCCTAGATGTGTGATTATTTTCTGTTGGACTGTTCCTTGTTGCTGTTTTGTATTTAGCTTTGGAATCATTCAGTAGATAAACTCCCACGGCCCGTGACGAGGGTCTGTCCTTCCTCTGTGGGAGTTTGGGTTTAGTGGGTCTCAATGGGGACACCTGTTGTCTCTCTCATGCTTTCTTTCTCCAGACCCTGTTGCTCCGCTCTTTTCCTGGTTCGTTCTGTTCTGTTTATTCTGGGAACCTCCATGGTTAACTTTCTCAGTTCAGTTTTTTTTTTTTGTCCTTTACTGTTTCTTCTTTCGTTCTGTTTCTCGACTTCCTGGTTTTCCTTTGTCCTCATTCTGTTCAGTTTCTTGTTTGCTTCTTGCAAAAAAGGTGTTTGTTCTTCATTTATTTCCCTTTATCGTCTGTTTGACTTAATTGGTTTCTTTCTTTTGAAAAAGCAATATTTTTATTCAAATAATAATTGAATAAAATATTGTCTGTGACCCCCCCCCCCCCCCCCCCCCTCCCCTACCCCCTGTTTCTTTTCTTGCTCACTACTTCTCTGACGGATCCACACAGTTCCATACACGAAGGGCAAGTATACTCCATGTTGGTCCACATTCCCTACCTTTACCTCCTACTCCCTACTGCTGCCTCTTCCCACACCTCAACCTCCTCCCACCCTCGCTGCCCCCACCCTCACCTGTCCCAGCCTGCTTGCCTCTGTTCCTGCCCGTCTTGCCTTCAAGACCCTCCTCTTCCTCCTCCTCGTTCTCCTCTTCCTCCTCACTCTCCACCCACCCACCCACCCTCCTGCTGCAGCTTAGACCCCATCTCTTTCACGATGGCTCCTCCAGTCTCCAACCTCACCCCCACGTCTCTGGTGCTTCAGTCACTCTCAGGTCTCTAACACCCCCAAACACCCAAAGAAGACAGCTAATATCCACGTTCTCTGTTAAAACCTTTTTGTATTTCGTCCCTCTACACCTCCCCTCTGTGGATAGCTCTCTGGCTGTGTCTCACTTTTACTATCCTTCGCTCTCTCTCTCTCTCTCTCTCTCTCTCTCTCTCTCTCTTTCCTTTTTTTCTCCTCCCCTCCAACTCTCTGTGTCCCTTTCTCTCGGTATTTCTCTCCTTCCATCTCTCTGTCTCTCTCCCTGTCTTACAATGCCATTGTAGCCGAAAGGATGTCTTAACTCTCACACCAGTGTACTGGAGTTGAGGGAGCCGCCATCGCTTCCAAAAGTCCCGGTGGAGCTAAGGACGTTCTCCATCTTAACTGTCCTCACACTAGAGCAGGCGAAAGCCTCCCTGTAATGTTAAAGCCTATTTTGTCATTATAATGTAGTTCAACAAACTGAAGTTAACCACATTGTTTTATATGAGTATAACTAAGGCTGTTCCTATTTGAGTCTCATTTGAGTCCATTGATTCCCCCCCCCCCCCCCCCCATGGTAGTACGTCTAAGAATGTCACCGCGGTTTATTAACTATTTACAACATCATCGTGATTGCTGCATTTAGGCTATTAATATGTTAGCTTGACTAAGGCCACCTGCAGTTTTAGCCAAGCTGTTTAAGCCCAGGTGATTTAGTCCCCATGTTAGCCTTGAGGTTACTTAGCATGTTACCTACTGAAGTTGAGCCCATATTAGAACAACAGACTGTGTTAGTTAGCTCAACTGAATTGTTCGTCCATGTTAGCCTTACTAAGCTTGTTTAGCATGTTAGCGTTCCTGAAGTTGACTCCGTATTAGAACAACAGGCTGTGTTAGTTAGCTCAACTGAATTGTTTGCCCATGTTACAGTAGCTAGTGTTAGTGCTGCTGACGGATCTCTTTAGGGCCACACTGTGGACCACCCTGGTCCTCTCATGTTGTCGGGTACGTGGCAGAGCGCCCCGTGGCGCCTGCCTCGTGTGTCGTCCCTCTGTAACCCCTGTCTCCATCAGCTTGTCTCCTTCCTCCCCCTATCAGCCCTCAGACTGCTGGGGGAACGGCCCTCTACTTCCTCCTAAAAAACAACCATGACCCGGATGTGCACGGCACTGTGGGCGCGACACTACCTGGGCACTCGTAGAACTGCAGTCAGGCCTTCAATTAATTCGTTGTCAAATATCTACGTCTCATCTACTTTCTCATGGTTTATAGAGATGATCTGAAATGTAAAGGAAGTCAGATAACAATAGATATATTGCTGTGTTTAATGAGGTTCAGAGAATCATAGATATAACAAAAAACGTATTTATCTGAATAAAAACAAATTAGGTTAGCTTACCAGAGGTAAAGCAAGTTGCCCATTGATATGCCCTTCACAGTGCAATGCATTTCCCCAGATTGTGTGTCTCTCTGAGCCGTGTCCCCTGCCAGTCTGAGGGGTGACCACTTCCATCAGGACCCCTGCGCCACCACCTCTCCCTGCAATAGTTGGCCATGTTGATGCCTGCCTGTGAAATGCACTCATTATGGGTTAATCTGTCTGAGAACTCACTTCCCGTCATGGTGTGTGATGGGAGTCAGTTCTCCGACTTAAAAAAAAGAACAGTTAACTTCAAAATCAAATCACAATGGTTGGCTTGATCTGGTGACGATTTCTCAATGGTGATGAACTAAAGTGGAAAATGAGTAAGAAAGTGAGTGCTGGTTGAAACTGTTAAAGGCAGAGTCAGGTTGCATTTGAGGCACCATATTGGCTAATGCTGGTGTATCCCCCATGATTCCTCTTCGGTGTTGCTATGGTAACTCCCTTCCGCGCTCCCTGCACCCTGAAGAACAGCCGCTGTGTACCCAGAGTGCCCCACTGCTCGGCTCATGGCTCTTCCCAGATAATCTTCCCCTTTCTGTTGCAGATTTTGAATCTCTGCTGCCAAACAGTTTTGAGTCTGAAGGACATGTATTCATAGCTCCCAGGTAGCCCTGTGTGAATGCTTGCTGTCTTCCCATTTGTTTTGATGGTCCACACTGTGGTGTTTATTCACCACCTTCAGCCCACAGCATTACCTTGTTTATTATCCATCACCTTCAGCCCACAGCATTACCCTGCTTATTATCCATCACCTTCAGCCCACAGCATTACCCTATTTATTATCCACCACCTTCAGCCCACAGCATAACCCTGTTTATTATCCATCACCTTCAGCCCACAGCATTACCCTGTTTATTATCCACCGCATCCAGCCCACAGCATTACCCGGTTTATTATCCACCACCATCAGCCCACAGCATTACCCTGTTTATTATCCATCATCTTCAGCCCACAGCATTACCATGCTTATTATCCACCACCTTCAGCTCACAGCATTACCCTGTTTATTATCCACCACCTTCAGCCCACAGCATTACCATGTTTATTATCCACCACCTTCAGCCCACAGCATTACCCTGCTTATTATCCACCACCTTCAGCCCACAGCATTACCCTGTTTATTATCCACCACCACGCCCAAACCCCAATCCCTCAACCCCCAACACTTCAACGTCACACCAATAAGTCTCCTCAGCCACGGGTCATCTGTTATTGTCAGTCACACCTCTCATTTTTTTTCTTGTGGGGTTCAAGACTGTGCTTTTGATTATGTTGTTGTTATTGTTGCTGTTGTTGCTGTTGGTTTTCTCATATCCTGGTTTGACTTTGTGTGTTTTTTGTTGACAAAGTGAGAAGTGTGACGACACTTTTGTTTTTATTTAGCTGATTCTGAAAACAACCATTTATATAGCCCACTTATTTGGAATTTCAGTGCATTCAACCCTTCTCCCTTCCCGCCCAAGTAACCCCTCCCATCCCAAAACGGACCCTCCCTGCCCCAAGCACCGATCCTGTGCTCCCACACACCTTTTGCATGTCGCCCGTTGGTGCCGCATGGTTTTGTGTGTGTGTTTGCATATTCCAGAGGTTGTTCAGTATGTAATCTTGAGAAAAATAAAGATGAAGATATAACATTAACGGGTATATAAAGAAAAGTGACTGAAAATCCCTCCATTTGCATGTTTTCTTTTTGCCGTGATCAGACCTTCATCCTGTAAGCTGCCAGCTCTGTGCTGAGAGACTGACAAAGTGTATTCACTCAGTCTGCTGTCAGTGTGTGCTGCGTTCACCAGCCCTCCTCTGTGCCATATTTCACTCTGACAGCCCGTCTCGTCAGCATGTTTGAATATCCTGACAACCGCAGGACATGCATGAGTTCTATGAGTGTGCTGTGAGAGTGTTTGGGAATGTGCATTCATTCGGGTTCATGCATTGTAAATTTAGTGCCGTCCGTATCCCGGCTCAAAGGATATACTGTAAGAGGCAAGTGGGAAGCCAGACACTGTATGTGTGTGTTTGTTCTCAACTGTTGTTGGGGCTAAAAAAAATGTCACTGCTGACTGTCCTCAGGGAATACTGCAATGAGCTGGAGCTCTCCAACAACAACACTGACTTCCTGCTCAACTTCATCGCTCTCATGGAGAAGGTGACTCCCGACTCCAAACAATGTGAGTCCCTCCATTTCCCTCGGGAGAGACGACCTCTCTTTTCTTACCGCAACCTCATCATTTGTGGAAATGTAATGGCAGGATCAGAGTACTCATTGTTTACGTTTTTTTACCTCCATGCGCAGTGTTTGAATGCACAAACTCAATCAACAATTTGCTGACCATCATAAAGCCTCTAAAAGCATGTCCCCATCCTCCCTGTGGTCCAAAACAGGTGACAACCTGCTCCTTCATAACCTCATCCTGGACACGGGCATCATCAGACAGCTGGTGGAGAAGGTGTGGAAGACCAAAGACCTCACCACGTGAGTAGAGGACTGCATGTGTACTATTTGTTTGTGTACTTCCTGTATTCTCACGCTCCTGTTCTGGTTTGCAGATATGGCTTTTTGGCAGTGTTTGCTGCAACTGATGGAGGGATTACAAGAGTTTTTCCCAACAAGTGAGTATTTCACTAATCTACCTAACTTTCCTTCAAAGTTGTATGTACAGTACATTGCATGTAAAGCCTCCCAAACATTTGTTTAAAACATTGGACCAACTTCAAGTGCCAAAGGCAAGTGCCTAAAATGTATCAAAAAATTGTACGTTTTCATCATCTTGCTTGTAAACAAACACATAAACCGGTACTAAATATCCAGGATAGTTGGGACCAAGGCAGCTGCCATTATACGTTACAGTTTAGTAGCTTCTTGCCCTGGCTCTGTCCATGACTTTTAATGTCGTGCTCATCCTCAGGGCTGCTGAGACCTGGGAGGAGGACCCTGAGCCTTTTAACGCCAGCTATTACCGCCGTAGTCTGGACAACAAGGGCTACATCTTCAGAGCGCCTTATCGCACCTGTGAGTAATCATCTGTCTCACCACCACCCAGGCGCTACTACTAACATCCTTATGGGATCTGTTTATGTTGACTTGTTTGTTGTTTTCTCCATCCCTTCCTGTCTCCTCTGTGTCTCCTCCTCCTCCTCCTCTATCCATCCTGTCTCCTCTGTGTGCTTCCTCTTGCTCCTCCTCCTCCTCCTCCTCTTCCTCTATCCCTCCTGTCTCCTCTTGCTCCTCCTCTTCCTCCTTCTCCTCTTCCAATACAGTGAATGATGAGCTGCTGAATCCAGAGAACGACACCATAGGGATCCTGGTCAGCACTGCGGTGGAGATCACAGTGGGAGGGAAGACAATCAAACCTGCAGGTGGGCCGTCGGCGCTCCACCCCTCACCCGGGGCTCTGGGACTCTAGGAGGGAAGGGTTCATTAGCATTGGTGGAGGCATGATGAGTAGTATGGTTTGTTACTCAACTGCGGGCATAGTAGGAATTTGGAGGGAAACAGTAGGAGGAAAATGTCTCTCTCTCTCTCTCTCTCTCTCTCTCTCTCTCTCCACCCTTCTCTCTCATGTCTTTAGGAATATCTCAATGTCTCTCCTTCTGTGTATGACTAGTGGTTGGAGTAAAGCTGGATCTTGAGGCCTGGGTGGACAAATTCAAGATCCTGGCTAGCAACCAAACAAGTCCAACAAGTGACAACCGCCAAGTCCAACAAACGGTAACAAACATAAGGACAAGCAGGAATTGAACCCACACAAAAACATATGAGATTCAAAAAATGTGCCGATCCTTGATGATTATTTGTTCTTGGCAGTGTGGACCGACCAGCGGCTGTGAGATGGACTGTGACGCCAACAGCGAAGTAAGAAAGAATGTTACTATCACGCTTTCAATGGTAGAATATGCTTGGGGGGGGGGGGGGGGGGGGTTCGTCATTGTTGTCCATCTGTGCCTCTATCTGCAGGACCTGCTGTGTTACCTGGTGGATGACGGTGGTTTCCTGATCATGTCCAATCAGAAGGACTACTGGAACAAGGTGACAAGTCCTGACAGTTTAATACAGAGCTTTATTGAAGCCAGTCTATCTTTGACCTACCGTATATCACAAAAGTGAGTACACCCCTCACATTTTTATCAATATTTGAGTATATCTTTTCATGTGACAACACTGAAGAAATTAAACTTTGCTACAATGTAAAGTAGCGAGTGTACAGCTTGAATAACAGTGTACATTTGCTGTCCCCTCAAAATAACTCAACACACAGCCGTTAATGTCTAAACCGCTGGCAACAGAAGTGAGTACACCCCTAAGTGAAAATGTCCAAATTGGGCCCAAAGTGACAATATTTTGTGTGACCACCATCATTTTCCAGCACTGCCTTAACCCTCTTGGGCATGGAGTTCACCAGAGCTTCACAGGTTGCCACTGGAGTCCTCTTCCACTCCTCCATGATGACATCACAGCTGGTGATGGATGTTAGAGACCTTGCACTCCTCCACCTTCCGTTTGAGGATGTCCCACAGATGCTCAATAGGGTTTAGGTCTGGAGACATGCTTGGCCAGTCCATCACCTTTACCCTCAGCTTCTTTAGCAAGGCAGTGGTCGTCTTGGAGGTGTGTTTGGGGTCGTTTTCATGTTGGAATACTGCCCTGCGGCCCAGTCTCTGAAGGGAGGGGATCATGCTCTGCTTCAGTATGTCACAGTACATGTTGTCATTCATGGTTCCCTCAATGAACTGTAGCTCCCTCAATGAACTGTAGCTCCCCAGTGCCGGCAGCACTCGTGCAGCCCCAGACCATGACACTCCCACCACCATGCTTGACTGTAGGCAAGACACACTTGTCTTTGTACTCCTCACCTGGTTGCCGCCACACACGCTTGACACCATCTGAACCAAATAAGTTTATCTTGGTCTCATCAGACCACAGGACATGGTTCCAGTAATCCATGTCCTTAGTCTGCTTGTCTTCAGCAAACTGTTTGCGGGCTTTCTTGTGCATCATATTTAGAAGAGGCTTCCTTCTGGGACGACAGCCACGCATACCAATTTGATGCAGTGTACGGCGTATGGTCTGAGCACTGACAGGCTGACCCCCCACCCCTTCAACCTCTGCAGCAATGCTGTCAGCACTCATACGTCTATTTCCCAAAGACAATCTCTGGATATGACGCTGAGCACGTGCACTTAACTTCTTTGGTCGACCATGGCGAGGCCTGTTCTGAGTGGAACCTGTCCAGTTAAACCGCTGTATGGTCTTGGCCACCGTGCTGCAGCTCAGTTTCAGGGTCTTGGCAATCTTCTCATAGCCCCGGCCATCTTTATGTAGAGCAACAATTATTTTTTTCAGATCCTCAGAGTTCTTTGCCATGAGGTGCCATGTTGAACTTCCAGTGACCAGCCAGAATGAGGGATTGTGAGAGCGATGACACCAAATTTAACACACCTGCTCTCTTGTAACACTAACGAGTCACATGACACCGGGGAGGGAAAATGGCTAATTGGGCCCAATTTGGACATTTTCACTTAGGGGTGTACTCACTTTTGTTGCCAGCGGTTTAGACATTAATGGCTGTGTGTTGAGTTATTTTGAGAGGACAGCAAATGTACACTGTTATAGAAGCTGTACACTCGCTACTTTACATTGTAGCAAAGTGTCCTTTCTTCAGTGTCGTCACATGAAAAGATATACTCAAATATTGACAAAAACGTGAGGGGTGTACTCACTTTTGTGATATACCGTAGCTGCATGTTGTAATGACTCTGTATTCCCTCTTCTACAGATTGGCATGTTCTTCAGTGAGGTGGACCCCTACCTGATGCATGCTCTCTACAACAACTCCTTTTACAACCGGAAGCAGTCCTTTGACTACCAGTCTGTGTGTGACCCCGTGCCGAGCAGCAACACCGGGGCTGCGCCAAGAGGCGTGTTTGTGGTAAGGACAACGGGTGAAAGACATGGCTGTAGCCCTAGTGAATGACTGAAGAACGGGCGACAGCTTGAAGGGTAGCAAATGTTTAAATTGTGAACACTCAATGTGTTCCGGTGGTAATGTTTCCCCTGTTTTCCTCTCGGTGTGGTCAGCCCACCATTGCCGACTTTGTGAACCTGGCCTGGTGGACATCAGCAGCGGCCTGGTAAGACCAGAGAACACAAAAGTACTATGGCCTGAAACACACAGTGCTAAAACAAAGCCACAAACATCCTTAAAACAATGATCAAAGAAAATACACGTGTTTAATGTGTATATTTACATTGTATTGTACAGGGCAGACTTGGAAAAGAGGCCGAGGTCTCAGTATGTTTTGCCCGTCAAAATAAAGACGAAATAAAAATGTTTCTGCCTCAGGTCCCTATTCCAGCAGCTGCTCTGTGGAATGGCTTACCACAGCTGGTTTGTCACAGGTGGGTACAAAGCAGAGATATTCTGTGCTCTGTGTGTTTACCCTACACTTTGAAGTGTTATATCACTGTCATATATGTTTCTTTATAATGGAAAGCGACTGCAACACTAGACTGTACTAGTGACATACAGTTGAATTCGGATGTTTACATACACTTAGGTTGGTGTCCTTAAAACTTCAATTTCAACCACACCACAAATTTCTTGTTAACAAACTATAGTTTTGGCAAGTCGGTGAGAACATCTACTTTGTGCATGACACAAGTAATTTTTCCAACAATTGTTTACAGACAGATTGTTCCACTTTATTCCACAATTTCACTGTTTCACAATTCCAGTGGGTCAGAAGTTCACATACACTAAGTTGACTGTGCCTTTAAACAGCATGCACAATTCCAGAAAATTATGTCATGGCTTTAGCAGCTTCTGATAGGCTAATTGACATAATTTGAGTCAATTGGAGGTGTACCTGTGGATGTATTTCAAGATCTACCTTCAAACTCAGTGCCTCTTTGATTGACATCACGGGAAAAAATCAAAAGAAATCAGCCAAGACCTCAGAAAAAAAATTGTAGACCTCCACAAGTCTGGTTCATCCTTGGGAGCAATTTCCAAATGCCTGAAGGTACCACTTTCATCTGTACAAACAATAGTACGCAAGTATAAACACCACATGAGACCACACAGCCGTCATACCGCTCAGGAAGGAGACACGTTCTGTCTCCTAGAGATTAATGATTAATGCGAAAAGTGCAAATCAATCTCAGAACAACAGCAAAGGACCTTCTGAAGATGCTGGAGGAAACAGGTACAAAAGTATCTATATCCACAGTAAAACGAGTCCTATATTGACATAACCTGAAAGGCCGCTCAGCAAGGGAGAAGCCACTGCTCCAAAACCGCCATAAAAAAGACAGATTACGGTTTGCAACTGCACATGGGGACAAAGATTGTACTTTTTGAAGAAATGTCCTCTGGTCTGATGAAATAAAAATATAATTGTTTGGCCATAATGACCATTGTTATGTTTGGAGGGAAAAGGGGAGGCTTACAAGCTGAGGAACACCATCCCAACTGTGAAGCACGGGGGTGGCAGCATCATGTTGTGGGGGTGCAATGCTGCAGGAGGGACTGGTGTACTTCAAATGTAGTGAAGAAAATGTATTGGTAGAACTGAAAAAGTGTGTGCGAGCAAGGAGGCCTACAAACCTGACTTCGTTACAGCAGCTCTGTCAGGAGGAATGGGCCAAAATTCACCCAACTTATTTTGGGAAGCTTGTGGAAGGGAAACGTTTGACCCAAGTTAAACGATTTAAAGGCAATGCTACCAAATACTAATTGAGTGTATGGAAACGTCTGACCCACTGGGAATGTGATGAATGAAATGAAAGCTGAAATAAATCCTTCTCTCTACTACTACTCTTCTGACATTTCACATTCATAAAATAAAGTGGTGATCCTAACTGACCTAAGACAGGGAATTTTTACTAGGATTAAATGTCAGGAATTGTGTAAAACTGAGTTTAAATGTATTTGGCTAAGTAAACCTCCGACTTCAACTGCATCTGGTGGGGGTGAGCGTGCCCACTGATGGGAGCGGCCATTTGTGTTTAGCAGCCACTTGTATTGTTTTTGTATTGTTGTTGCTTTAAACAACTAAAAATACAAACGTATTTGTCTTTGTCTGCGAGTTGTAGATGAGGTGGAGGCAGAGGGGATGGACTCCAGAGAGACCAGCTGTGTGACGATACAGACTCAGTTCTACTTCACCAACATCAACAGTTCCTATGACATCCTGCAGGACTGTGGCAACTGCTCCAGGTGACTTCACTATACACTAACAACTCATACACAAACATGATTCACGGAACACAAAGTTCGGTAATAGTCCTTAATTCATCTAAAAGAGTGTGTGAAATGCTATCAGAACTAATGAAATAGAAGCATCATTAAGTAAATGAGGCTAGAGCTGATCCAACAGTTAACAAGCTGGTCATATAAGAAGAGTTTGTTGTTGACACTGTCTCGCTCTCTCTCTGTAGGCTGATCCATGCCAAGAGGTTAAACAACACCAACCTGCTGTTTGTGGTAGCAGAGAAGATGCCCTGCCACACCTGCGAGGTGGAGAAACTGTCCCAGGCGGAGACAGAGTGTATCCTTACCAATCAGGGGAGAACGACTGCCCCCTCTCTTTGAAGCCACGGAAGTTCAAGGCCGACCGCGGTACTGCACATTGTTAGCAGAAAACAGAATCCCCAATTATAGTGAATGGAAAAATCTTTCTGTAAATCCAAAAATGTTTTGAAGACAATCAGAGGACCAATAATTCCTTCTAATGTATGTCCTATTTTGTTTTAAATCGCACACAAGAAGTTTTAATAATATATCATATTATAAGGATAATTTATCCTGAACAAGAATATAAAGGTGCAACAATTTCAATGATTTTACTATTCATATAAGGAAATCAGTCAATTAAAATGAATTCTCACTAACATGAATGTAATCAAATTTGTGCACAAAATGTGAGAGAAATAAGGTTTTGGCAGGCCTGCAGTACCCCGGTCGGCCTTCAACTTGAGTTACTCAATGAGAGGGGGCAGCACTGAGCTGGCCTGCAACGTTACTCCCTGGAGTAGCTCAAACTGTACATGTTATCTCTCCGTGTTAACCGACCTCATGTGTCTTCAATGTGCTATTGAGTCTTCACATAGGAATGAATGGTGTCACGTGATCGATGGCTTTGTCTGTTCATATATACAGTCATTGTTACCAACACATGCGCACCTGCTGTTGGGAATCTTCTCCTTTCATTTGTCTCTCTTTACGGACTCGTGAATAACAGTGGCTGTTTTTCACATTCAACTCACTGGTGTTAATGTCAAACCATGTACATTTTTGCATGTTGCGTTACTCTTTGAGTTAAATGTTTTTGCTCGTGACATAAACCTGTGTAAGTGGGAGAGGAAGCTATGGAGACTTGAGAGTGACTATACAGTATGCATGTAGGTAGTGAGTCATTCCTTAGCCACGCCTCTTCCAGTCAAGGACGATAACCCATCATGTGAGGATATGAGTGCAGCGAGGTATCGAAAAGGGCCAACTGTGTGCTACGACTACAATCTCGCTGTAAGACTTACAACTGAGCGTACAACTCAGCACCTGTGTACACAGACACTAGAATAATCATGCGCACAGACCCTATTTTCACAAAGACACTGAAAATTAATGTGGTATTTTCAACAATTTCACTATATCACTCTAAACGCGTCTCCTTTCCTCTCCAGGAGAACACATCTGACTGCGGGCGCGGCCACTCCTTCCGCCCCTCCTTCCAGACCCTGCTCACGATTCAGCTTGTCCTGCTCTATCCAATCGCCAGCACCCATATTCTGCCCCTCCTACTTTAATTTTCCTCTCGTCTGCTCCCACCAGCTTTGTCCATCCTAAAGCCGCCGCCCTCTCCTCCCCTCTATGCCCCGACCCTGCTCCAGTCATAGGTAATAATGAGACTTTCTGCCACCTGCAACTCGGAAGCCCTGAGTACCGCACTACTGTACCCAGCTAGCTTCTATTGTTGTCTCTTAGTGACGGTTGCAGGACCTTTATTGTCCTCGGCGAGTTACCTTCCGTCACATCCATTTGAAATTATTTAGGTGGTGTTCCAACCACGACAATCGCCAGAGGCTGTCAAGAATAGAAAAGGTCCCGCCCACATCAGCAGGACAAGTGAGAAGTGAAAAGGCAAGTCGGATGCCACGCCACAGAGCTCCAGCCGTCATGGATTACAGCAGAGTTTAGGTTGTCCGTTTCCGCCTCTGTTAGTCAAGACGGGATGAGGAGACATTGCCTCCATCACTCTCATTCATCTCTGGTCTGCTCAGAGTCTCACCACTCTGTCATGTGTCTCTCATAGGGGGCTACTGTGTGTACCATTCAGCCATTTATAGTGACTGTAACGAGAAAATGAAGGGGGAAAAATAGCTTTCAAGTATACAAAAACATACAATTATAAACTGTTGAAGTGATGAGTATTCAAACCATATATTAGAGTATTATTTGCAATGGAAGTTGTTAGGTGTTACATGAATTTATTTATGCACTATATCTACTTCTTGCCAAGATGAGCTAGACTTTTCATGTGGTCTTATTTGTATAGCCAAATTAGTGAGCGGGAAAAGGCAGAAACGGAAGCTGCAGAAATAGTGGTAGAAATAACTGAGGTTTGAACTGACAGCGGCTGAATACCGATTCTTCTTGTGGGTCCTCTACTGTTCTTCACTTGAAGTTAGAACTTTTTCTGCCCCTGGAAGCACGGTACTGTATATATAATTATTGTAACAAATGGTAATATGGAACTATTCTATCAAATAGTAGTCTTACAAAGAATAACATCTGACGTCTTTGATCATCATAGTTGACTAATATTAGGTAATGAATAGGTAATTATGTGTCCGAATCGGACAAAGCAACTTCTAACTTTTCCCTTGCAAAAAAAAAAGAAGAAGGAACACTTGCCTACTCCTGTTTATTAGGGATCGGTATTTAGCCTCTGAAAAGTCTGACCGTTTTGGCTTCATTGCTGTAGGTGGTGTATAATACAGTACTATACTTTCTGATCAATGGACATTCTGACATCTGCTACAGATGGATGATGTAGGACCCCAGTGACAGCTAACCCCTCTGCCAATCCTCATACAGCCGCTCCACTCTGTCCGCTAATGTTCCTAGGACTGTATTTGTATGCGCTTATAAACTGTTGCCA
This sequence comes from Oncorhynchus kisutch, assembly GCF_002021735.2. Classification (NCBI taxonomy): domain Eukaryota; kingdom Metazoa; phylum Chordata; class Actinopteri; order Salmoniformes; family Salmonidae; genus Oncorhynchus; species Oncorhynchus kisutch. The sequence continues at coordinate 30,411,297 of NC_034178.2, read as the reverse complement.
CCACAGCAGATAAACAAATATCTATTCCGACTGGCCTATAAGCACCTCATTTTAGATGCGGGTGGGTTTTGGCAGACCTTAGCTTGTATTACCTTTGACAGATGCTGTATAACTTCAGACCATTTGCTGCTGGGAGATTGGGGCTTAACATTTCCCGTATAAAGAAATACAGCAGAGGTCACTACTACTTATGGTGACGACTGAACTGCAGTCAGGGTGTGTAATCCATGTCATTCTGATCCATTTGAAGTGAAATGTCATTAAACTCCCATGTTTAGGAGCCACTCTCTGTTGTCATAGTGCCTTGGTGCACTGTTTTGGAAAGCATTGGCTATAGAGCTACTGTGCAGTACCTTTATAGAACAGCCACCCTAATGGCTGTGGAGCTACACGATTTTTATAGAGCCAGTCTATTGGCTATCTGTCTACAGTAGCTTTATACACCATATTGACTAGGAGGATATTGCATCTTAATGTAGACATCCAAATTGGCTGTGGCTATTAGCTGCTGTACCGTACCAGGGCTAACTGATTGCCACCATATAACGGTGCTGTACAGTACCTTTACAGGGCCATCTATAAAGCTACACCATCAGTATAAAGCAACTTAACTGGCCACAGATCTACCTTTAGAGCCACCTGACTGCTATCGTTGCATTTCTGCCTGAACCATATGTGCGTTTGTGTTTGTGTATGTTTGTGTTAACCCTCAAAGTGAATGTCTTTAAAACTGGGTTGAGGGGACGGGGAATGACAGTTGTGGTAGCGTAGCTGTTTGTTGTTCCAATTCCAACGGAAGAAGTGTTATATCAGACGTAGTTATGGAGTTAAAAAATGATCCAATCCATTTTCTTCTGACCGGTTTTCTCAATATGTTGTCATGAGGGAGCTGCATTCACAGAGGTGTTCAAAAGAATGTTTAATATGTCAGTGTTTTTCTGTTTCTAAGGCAACATAGTGACAAAGCCTCTCTTAATGCCTTAGTGTTCTATCAAGCGCTAATTCAGTGTTCTCTCTCTCTTTCTCTCACACACGCACACGCACACACACACACAGAGTCTCTCAAATATTTACTTTTCTCTGAAGACTTTCCCAATCCAGAGTGTTGAGCTCTGAATTTGAAGGGGTTTAGATTTTCATGTGTCCGTTCGTCTATATAAAAGGATGTGAGTTTCCTGTACACATGCCGCTTTGATTCCTGGTTGGAGTGGAGGACTTTCATAGTTTATATTTAACTCTGAATCTGTGTTGACTCTGAAATCCCTCCACTTCTCCTCGCTGTCTCAGTTTGTCAACGTGGACACATCCTAAACCCCAAAACCTCCTTTACTGTGTAACCATAAATACACACATAATGTATTGTACAGTGAACAATAGCATTTTTGGCAAGACAAATGTTAGGTAATTGCATCATTATCTCAATGAAAGACTGAGCCAAAAAAAGATATTCTGAATCTGTAATTGGCTCCTTTCAATGTATGGGTTCACCATTTTAGAAATGACTCTTGTAGTTCTATTGTATTCTATCACAGCAATTGTTTGTCCCTCTGTAGATCGCAACATTCATATGTAACACTAACAGTTATACCTACACATGCACAGATTGGGGATGTTCAGCTCTAGACTGAAGTAAGCCAAGGATGTTTATTCCCCCTTGTGGGATGTCAGAGGCTAGCTCAGGGAGTGGGGTCTCCACAGATCAGCATGGGACCGTGGTCAAACAGAAGGTCAAAGAATCATGAGTATGTCTGTGTGTCCCAGAAGTGGACACAAGAGTGTGCTGAGGGACACAGGTCTGTGGTTTGCAAAATGTACTTTTTGCCCCCCCCAAAAAATAAATAGGAACAGCTTGGGGTGAGAGGAAGGGGTCTACTTTACGGCCAGCCTCAAAGGGAGGGTCTTCACGTGGCTCCTCCCCTGCCCCTCCTTACCCTTGCTGTGTCCGTGTAGGTGCGTCTCTGTGGGAAAGACGCGTATGTGATTCTGTAGTCTGGTGCTATGTGACCATGTTTGCCAAATGTGTAAAATATATATATATATATCTAAAAAATACCAAAAAAATAGTAAAATCTGTCAAATTTTAAGTGAAGTAAAAAATAGGAATAAAGTGAAGATAAGTTTGAGATCTGAAATCAACCGTTTTTGATTTGATTTTTGGTGTGTGTGAGTGTATGTGTGTGCGTGGAAGATTTAGCTCCCTCTCTCTGGGCATTGGTCCACGTCGCTCCATTCTTTTGTACTGATGAAGCTAAAAAAAAGAAGAAGAAGAGGGCAAAATTTGTAAAATATTGTGTCTGTGACTCCTTGTAAAATATTTTCAAATTGTTTATTACAGAGAATCAGTTATTAAATAATGTTCATATTTTTCACTTCATTTCATTGTGTGGTGTTTGTTTTTGCATTTGTAATACCAGGACTCATGTCAGGTACATACATCCTGTATAGGCCACACACACACAGTACAAGTACAGTATATCAGCAAGAGCATAACGAGTTGTAACCACAGTTACAGGCCTCCAAAACACCACACGCTAATCTTTGATTAAAAAATAATAATAATAATCTAGACTAGCTTTTGACAAATTAACAAACAACATACAGTGTCAATTTTGTTTATATAACTAAATGCCGGGAGTGTTGGATTAGGAATGGCCGTATATGGCTGCATCCATGGACAGATATCCCAAAGACACTGAACAACATCACAACGTATTGAGAAAGTCAGTGAGAACTCTGTGCCACGTGGCCGGGTCGTCCAGGTAGCACGGATGTCCTGCTCCTTTCATCACCGCAACCTTGTGATTGGCTAGCTTCCTCAGGTTGTTCAGAGAAACCTCTCCAAGCTGAGCATCCTGGTCTCCATAGACAATCAAAGATGGAGTCTGGAATGAAAGTGGAGGTGGTTAGCTCAAATGTTACCCGGTGTCACATACAATGGCAGCGATTCAAGCTGAGCGCGGGTTGTATACGACGCAGCTTTTGAAGGAAATTGCCTTTGAAAACGGCATTGTCTGCAACCCGCGTTCGGATTGAATCCTGACTAAAGTCACACAGAGCACAAGGCATGTTTCATAGAAGCAAAGTCAATGTTTGCAACCAACCACAGAAGAGAAACCAACCACAGAAGAGAAACCAACCACAGAAGAGAAACGAAAGAGCAGAGAGCCATAATCCCTCAACACACACACACACACCTGTATGCTGCTGTACTGCTCTGCTGTGAATTTCTCAGTGCAGATGGGAGCCACCGGGATGTAAGCCCGGACCAGAGCCTCGTGCTGGAAGAGGAAGGGCAGGGAGTACATGCCACTCAGGGAGGGACTGACCACCACCACTGGCCCCATCCCCAGTGCCTCACACACCTGCTTCAGGAACCCACCAGGGGCCAGCTCTCCTACAGCAGAGGGGGCTACTGCTGACTTAGATTGGCCAAAACCTGGGTGCAGGGCGGGGCAGGGGGGGGGGAAGATAAAGAGAGAGGTGGTGTTACAGGTCAGAGATGAATTGAGTAAACACATTCTCACTTACTACTATTTACAACCGAAGCTCACCTGGTAGGTCGATGGCCACTGCACGACAGCCAGCTTTGGCCAATGTCTCCAGTGTTCCTATATTGAGCCAGTTCTCAGATGAGAAACGGATGCCGTGCAGAAGCAGGACAGACAGATGTACTTCACCTGTGGCCGGTTCAGCTTGTCTGTAAAACATAGGGGCCTTGCAGGATTCCACATGCAAGCTCCCTTCTGTCATTTTAGCAGCACACATCCTATGAAGGAGGTTTGAAGTAAAAAAATATATATATAAATTGGGTGGTTCGAGCCCTGAATACTGATTGGCTGACAGCTGTGGTATATCAGACCGTATACCATGGGTATGACAAAAGATGTATTTTTACTGCTCTAATTACGCTGGTAACCGGTTTATAATAGCAATAAGGCACCTCAAGGGTTTGTGGTATATGGCCAATATGTGCAGGCACTATGTTGGCGTTGCATTGTGCTACGAACAGCCCTTAGCCGTGGTATATTGGCCATATACCACACCTCCTCGGGCCTTATTGCTTAAATATATCATTACCAAACATCAGAAGATGGTAAAAGTTCAAGCTGAAGTCTGTAAGAATGACATAACAATAATTATAACTAATGAACAACTAACTATACTTTAGAATTGGCTTTAGTAACAAGGACATCCTTGCACTTTTAGAACGTAATAACCATATTAGTGTAAGTATTAGGACCTCGAAGAGGTTTTGTCACAGACTCGGTCTTTTCAGAAGGAAAAACCACACAGACCTGGATGTGGTATTGGAGTTTGTGCAAAGTGAAAACAATGGAAATAGATAAATGCAAGACGAAAGATGGTTGCATCTCCATGAAATTCAGAGAGGTTTTGTAGTAACACAAGACACTATGCGAAAGAGCTACAATCAAGCTGATCACTCAATTCTCAAGGCGTGAACCTTAGGCGCGCGCGACGTCGATATGGCATATCGACTCATTTGACAAAGTGAAACCATGTGGTATTGCAATAAATGGCTGCATAGATGCTTTAGCCATTACTGTATGTTTTGTCAGTCTGGCTTCATAGACTAGACGTGACATAGTAAATGTAAATCCAAGACACTCAAATTAGTATGATATGTTAGGGTAGGTTTGGTATGGTTACATAAGACAGAAGGTTACTTAAGCAAAATTGGTTGGGGTGTATTGGTGGGCGTATAACGCAAACGTCTAGCAACCCAAACGTTGCGTGTTCGGATCTCATCACGGGCAACTAACATTTTAGCTAATTAGCAACTTTGCAACTATTTACTAGCTATTCTGCAACTACTTAGCATGTTAGCTAACCCTTCCCCTAACCCTTTAACCTCACTCCTGACCTTAAACATAACCCCTAGCCACACCAAATTGAAATTCGTAACATATCATACATATCATGGAGATTCACAAATTAATACATACTATACGAAACATATCAAACTAATGGGCGTGGCCCAGATTTACATTTACTATGTTACGTCTACTCCTGAGTCCAGGTTGGTTTTGTCTTTGGAAACCTTTTTACTAAAGCCAATGAATGCAAAAGTAGAATTTCACAAGGCATTTCAACTTTCATCTTGAAATATAACTGCGACTTTATTCTCAAAAGGTATACTTTAAAATTTGGACTTCATTCTCAAAATATTTGGACTTTATTCCCCCTCAATAATACCCCCTCAATAATACCATGATGAATTTGATTGATTGGGAGAAAATAATTCCCACCATAGTTACTGAACTGTGGCTTTACACACAGTTCTACTTAATTCCACATTTTAACGATTGGATCCCCCCTGCCGCCAATTATGCTTTTGGTATGGCCTGGTCCTCAGAGGCCATTGTTTGTGAAGGGAAAAAAAGTTGTGCAAGGCTTGTAAGGAGAAAGGAGCAATAGCTCCTATTTTTCTCTCTCTCTCTCCTCTCTCTTCTTAACAAACCCTTAATTCTGTGAGCTAGCATGTAACAAACAAAGAAGTACAGTAGATTCATAAGCACGAATAAGAATTTTTAGAAAATGATCTTTTTCAAAATGGCGAGTTTCTATTGTGAAGTAATGAGATGTGCATCTCGCGTGGGAGCGGTATTTCTCAAAATGAGGGATAATTGGTAACCATTATATTGGGTTCAATTTTGTGAAAGACAACTTTGGTAGTATTATAAACTTTTTTAAAACTGGTTTCTATTAGGTTACATAATTTGAGAAGGACTGTTTCTCTGAACCTCAGGCAGTAGGCTCAAGCATGCCTGTCTCAGACTCTGACCAGCGGCAGTAACCTATCCTCGTTAGTTATGTTTAGAAAAAAAATGTGAATGCCAAAAATTGTGGGGGGGGGGGGGGGAAGCACTCATGTTTATGCAATGTAATAATCACTCTAAGAATACTCTCAGAACCAACATTAAATTGTATTTCAATTGAGAAAATCTACATCCCTAGTCATAATTGATAGGGATGCACCTGACATTGCACAGCAGTAAGCTGTTTTTTTGTATGTACTGTTTCTTGATGAGTAAAATGTATTCTATTTCTGTGGGGAGCTTAATAAGGGGCATGGGGGAGGGGCAAATTATGTCCCCCCCCCCATGATTAAAGGGGGGCAACAAAATGTAGAAAGCTGGGGGTCTAAGACACTGCATCTCAGTGCAAGCGGCGTCACTCCAGTACCTGGTTCAAATCCAGGTCTGCATCACATCTGGCTGTGATTGGGAGTCCCATAGGGCGGCGGACAATTGGCCCAGCGTTGTCTGGCTTTGGCCGGGGTAGGCTGTCATTGTAAATAAGAATTTGTTCTTAACCGATTTGCCTAGTTAAATAAAGGTTAAAGAAAAATCAAGCTAATGATTAGCACAAATACAGATGGGAAACCCCATGCTTTAGCCTATTTATTTATAGCCACTATGCTACATTAGTTGGGCTACAGGTGCTATTGCTAATTAACACACCAGCCTGAATAAAAGGAGCCATATGTTGCGAGGCAAATTTTTGTAGCGGAAAATTATATTTGAATGGTGTCACCATCATTTTATGTTCATTAATTTTGGAGTAGAAAAGTCACTAGAGCTGCATTCAGTAATGCAATGTTAAATTCAATGGAAACAGTGCCTTTCTGAACGACCAGTTGAAAAATAAGGGGTTGGGCTGTGGGTTCAAAATGCACAGGTGCATTTTGGTCACTCATTGTTTCAAGCCACACCCACCAAACGGAGCAAACATAGGCAACCTTTTCAAGAACGTTGAAGAACATTTTGAGGAAAAGTGTTTCAGTGCAACCCATTATGCAATGTAGAAAACGTTCAATCGAACTGAATGGACCCCAGAACTGACTTTCTCATAGTCGTTCTACAAAAAAATTGGTAATAGTGGTTACTTCCTGAACTGATAGAGTTAGACCAACAGTTTAAAGTAATACCAAAATGATTGGTACTTCAATCTGTTTTTCATTATTTTTATCCCCTTTCCTGGGGTCCAGCAAAATTAAGGCAGTTTATACCATTTTTAAAAACATTACAATACAATCACAGATTTCACAACACACTGTGTGCCCTCAGGCCCCTACTCCACCACTACCACATATCTACAGTACTAAATCCATGTGTATGTGATAGGTGAGAATTGTCTGTTAATTGAATGATTAGAAAATTCCGCCCTGAAACATATAATTGTATGGAATTGATTAGAATGTATAAAATCATAATCAATAAATGTGTAGTCCTTAGGGTAAAACAACATGTCTCTATGGTATTTTAAATACAGACTGTCTGAGCTTGGTGCCGACCTGACTAGAGATTTGGGAGAGAACGGGGAGTACGTCTCAAGGACAAGGTCACTATCTCTGTCGGCTGGGTAGTGAGACAGACAGTGTGTGCGTAGCAGGACATGTGTGTGTGTATGTTTGTGTCTATGTGTGGGCGTGAGAAGTCAGTATAAAATGAATTGATTTTTATTCTTGAGGGTAGAACGTTCCGTGAATAAACCTTTTAGACTATTTAGCTGGGCCTCCGTCTGTTTCATTCGACCAGGATCTTACACATTCTGGTTTGCAGACAGAGTAATATAATTCAATTGGGTGATGTACCTGGAGAACATAATTCTCTTATCAGTATGTATAGTGCGTATGTTATCGTGTGTGTGTGTGTGTGTGTGTGCACCAATGTTTGTGTTGCTTCACAGTCCCCGCTGTTCCATAAGGTGTTTTTTAATCAGTTTTTTTAAATCTAATTTTACTGCTTGCGTCAGTTACTTGATGTGGAGTAGAGCTCCATGTAGTCATGGCTCTCTGTCGTATTGTGCCTCCCATAGTCTGTTCTAGACTACTGCATCAATATGTTTTGGCCATGACAGTTTACAATCTAGGGTTACTCCAAGCAGTTTAGTCATCTCAACTTGCTCAATTTCCACATTATTTATTACAATGTTTAGTTGAGGTTTAGGGTTTAGTGAGTGTTTTGTTCCAAATACAATGCTTTAAGTTTTAGAAATAGTTAGGGCTAACTTATTCCTTGTCACCCACTCTTTAACTAACTGCAGCTCTTTGTTCAGTGTTGCAGTCATTTCAGTCGCTGTAGTAGCAGACGTGTATAGTGTTGAGTCATCCGCATACATAAACACTCTGGCTTTACTCAAAGTCAGTGGCATGTCATTACTAAAAATTTTAAAAAGCAAGGGGCCTAAACAGTTGTGGTTGGAATATATTTACACAATTATCAGGAAGGTTTTGGATGCATTTCCCCTTCAGAATTAACCAGAAACAAGAATTTATTATCATTACTTTCACTTCCCAGGGGAGCATGACCCCTCTAGAAGGGTGTTGACCCTGGAACCCATTGACCTGGACCCCCCCCCCCCCCCCCCCCACACACACACACACACCGTTGATTTATTTATTTTTCTTCACTTGGCCCTAATACTTTTCTGTACTTATCCTAAAGTCCTGTTCAACGTTTATGTCATAGGAGGCTCTGTAAAAACATGTAGAGTACTACAGATGTCACGTTATTAAAAACCATGTGATAAACGCGTGTGTAAATCACATTCATCTGCTACATTAGGCCTGTTGGTGGCGGATTGATTGTAAGCCTATGCAGTTCATATCTAGTGTCGGTATGCAATTGGTTGCGTGTGTGCTGTAGAGAAAGCTATACTGTCGCATTCCAAGTTCGCTTGGCGGAGCCACATAAAATGAAATGTGGTCTGAGGATTCCTGGCAAGTTTTATGTAATCGATCTCCTGCGAAAGTTACAACTCAAAGCGCATTGCCCAAACAGCGATCAAAGTTCACATTATCTCTTTTAAATCTGCAAACACATTTATTCACAATGATTTGATTAGCCGAAACGTTAAAGCATGTTAAGATAAATATATATTTACCTTCACGCCGTCTGAGAAACTTCTGTCTGAACTACGTTTTCTTGATAGTTTCACTTTTCAACGGAAAAACAGTCTACTGTAGTTTCAACCTGGAATCTACTGACGTCCAGTGGTGATCAGGCGTATTGCCGGGTCTCATAAATAGAATAGCACTCTCGGTTGAGTTGATCGACGCTACCTTTCATTAATGATTCATGTACTTCGTTGTCTTTTTGGGGGTAAGCGCCTCTGTTTGATTAAGCTATTCAATGTTCACGTGTGGGTGGACGGGATGCAGTCATTACATTCACACTTATTTTGTAACTCTGGCTTTTCCCGTCCAACAAACACCACAATATATCTTTTTTTTTTGTATAGTCTTCTTAATTGTTCACCTTGCTCTAGTCTAGCCTAATCAATTTCGTAAAAACACGCCAGCCAGAGGAACTCCAGAATAGTCAAAAACATTATTAAGTCCTTGGATCTGCTTCCATCCAGCACTGGTCTGTCTTATTCTCTTCTGTAACCATGAAACTCATTATTTCCTGTGTTCTCCTGGCATTTTGGAGGGGATTGGTCAGTGGTAAGAAAAATAACTTATATAATTTATATATATATATTTATTTTATAATTTATATGTTTTTTCATTTTATTTTTAAAAATCTATTTCAGATTCATGTGCCGATTGGGTACCTACGTTCATTAATAATGCAACTGGGATTGGTTTATTGATTTGATGTTGTTGAGTTGATGTGCCTTTTTTTTTGGTTGTACATTGTATTCCTGGGTCAGCTCAGTTTACACTGCACAATTGACTGCAGTTTTTCTACATATACATATCATGTAAAAAATCCAATCGTGTATAAATCTGTCCTTTTACAAATTACAGTCTGTCAAAAAATGTGATTCTGTCAGTTAAGTGTTTTGATAGAGACACTTGTCCATTCGTGTAAGCTTCACACAAAAAATGGTGTGGTTGGTCCAAAGGTCTTATTGTGCTCAGTCAGACCCATGCCCAAATGTTGTTCAGCCGAAAGCTCACAAACAGACAGCTGGATGCTCAGTACATGATGTACTGTTTGTTAATAGTTCAGTAGATAGGCCTACCAAAGGACATATTACATGGGATTTTAAGTTAGAACTTCGAACCAAAACTGTTCTGTTCTGTTCCCATTTTTAACACTTCAGTAAGATAGTGGCTAGATATCATTTTGGCCAAAAGTGCTCATCGAACATTTCACTTCAAAATCATGGGCATTAATATATATACTCTTATGGGAAGGCTCTTTCCACTAGATGTTGGAACATTGCTGCAGGGACTTGCTTCCATTCAGCCACATGAGCATTAGGGAGGTCGGGCACTGATGTTGGGCGATTAGGCCTTGCTCACAGTCTGTGTTCCAATTCATCCCAAAGGTGTTCGATGTGGGCTCTGTGCAGGCAAGTCAAGTTTTTCCACACCGATCTCAACAAAGCATTTCTGTATGGACCTCGCTTTGTGCATGGGGGCATTGTCATGCTGAAACAGGAAAGGGCCTACCCCAAACTGTTGCCACTTTAGTTGGAAGCACAAAATCATCTAGAATGCCATTGTTAAGGGGGGAACTAAGGGGCCTAGCCAGAGCCATTAAATATAGCCCCAGACCGTTATTCCTCCACCAAACTTTACAGTTGGCACTAAGCATTGGGGCAGGTAGTGTTAACTCAACCCAGATTCATCCATCGCTGCCAGATGGTGAAGTGTGATTCATCACTCCAGAGAATGTGTTTCCACTGCTCCAGAGTCCAATTGCAGCGAGCTTTACACCACTCAAGCCAACATTTGATATTGCGTATGGTGATCTTAGGCTTTTGTGCAGCTGCTCGGTCATGGAAACCCATTTCATGAAGATTTTTACTCGCTACGAGCTTCAGCACTCGGCGGTCCCGTTCTGTGAGCGTGTGTTGCCTACCACTTTGCGGCTGAGGCGTTGTTGCTCCTAGACATTTCCACTTCACAATAACAGCACTTACAGTTGACCGGGGCAGCTCTAGCAGTGTAGAACATTGACAAACTGACTTGTTGGAAAGGTGGCATCCTGTGTGCTCGATTTTATACACCTGTAAGCAACAGGTGTGGCTGAAATAGCCAAATCCACTCATTTGAAGTGGTGTCCACATACTTATATATAGTGTAAGCCCCCAGATACTAGCACTGTGCGTTTTGTATTTGGCCATAGGGTCCCGCAGTCCTCTGAATGACTTCCAGCGTTCTGAGGGAAGGGAGCTGGTTCCGACCTCCTGGAACTCTGCACGTGTGCTGATGCTGCCAGGGCTGACACTGGAGGACTGTGCCAGACGCTGTTCGCACACACTGGACTGCAGGTACCCTGGAGGGTTGTAATGACCTTAGTACAACACCTAGGGTTTGAGTGCCAGTCAGGCTACCCCCAAATTGGTAAAGAAATTGAACACAAATGAACTTGAAAACTCCTTTCATTAGAGCCTTCAACTACGAGACGCGCCGCTCCATCACCTGTAAACAGCTGCCATGGGTGGAGGATGGCAGCAACGCAGAGGTCAAGAGGAACGTCAACTGTGACCTGTATGAGAAGAAGGGTAAGCTTTGGGGTCAAAGTGAGGTCATGTTCTCTGTCATTTATGTTCTAAGTGAATTGATCTCATTCTGTATAACGCTACAAAATGAGTCATGTTGTGTCAGCAGCATGCTGTGATTTCTGTTTGAAAAGGCAGATGTTTTTCTTCCATGTGCAGTGTACGTAAGGAAGTGCATTGTGGGTAAAGGAGAAGACTATCGAGGCAAGGTGTTCACGACAAAAAATGGCCATACTTGTCAACAGTGGTGGTCAAAGTTCCCACATGATCACAGGTAAGATCATCCCGTTGATTTATGGGAGTCGTAGTTTGTAAAACACAAAGGAAAATGCCGCACACTACTGCTCATGCTCCCAGGTGATATTTATTTGGAATGTTTTGACCCTTAGGTCTTCATCAGGCATTCATATCCCAGGTGGGGGTGGAAGGTCCTATATATAGGCGCAGTACTCAGTGACATCACTTCCTGAAACAGGAGGTAAAAATGTATAACATAGTTACACAATATTACCATTCAAAGTATCAAAATATATGATCACACACAGGGAATGTGATCAATATTTACAGTAATATACATACACATAGAATATTAAATTAGCATACTTTTTTTATTGACACAATTTAGACTATAAAAAAACGGTTTTAAGTCAAACTCATTAAGGCCAAGAGGGATCTGTGGATCCAGAAAGATTACCTTTGAAGAAGTTTCCTCTCAATGTCCCGTCTCAATGTCCCCTCCCACCATTTCTATTCCAATGTATCTCAGAGAACTAATAGGATGTCCAGCTTGTACAACATGAACAGCAACCGGATTTGTTGTCTCACCTGTCTGTACATTGCTGCGGTGCTCACTGATCCGTGTCTTAAGGCTTCTATGGGTTTTCCCTACATAAGACAGACCACAACGACATTTCAACATGTAAATAACATTGGTGCACATGCAGGTAAAATTATCTTAAATCTTTGTCCTGTGTGGGGGGTTGTGGGTAAATTAGTTGCACTTATACGTGAAGCTGCATTGAGCATATTGGCCACATTTGTAATTACCAGTGCTTCCTGATAATGATCTTAAATGCCTTCCCCAATGGTGAGTATCAGGTGAAGCATGATGGGACATGATCTGCTTTTTCTTTAACTTTTGGTCGAAGGCCTTCCAACTGTGTTAGTCTTTCAAAACGATCATTGGCATGTTTTACCCAATTGTCTTTGTACCCCCTTTCCCTAAACCTTTGTGTGAGGTCTCGTGGTCTGTTTCTAATAAGAAGCATCAGAGCTGCATATTCTTCTGATGCGACTGAATTGACTTATAGGGAGACTTTTAATGTGGACGTGGATGAAAGCTGTCACCTCTACGGAGGTTATTCTTGTCCGTAGGTTTCCTAAAGAGATCTGTAGAGAGGGAGGTTTTATCCTTAACTATCACATCAAGAAAACTGATTTGTGATAGGTCATAGTTAATGGTGAAATTAAGGTGTTCATTCATAGCATTTAGATAAGCGTGGAATTCTAAAAGTTGTGTCCCTGGATAGATCACGAAAATGTCATCCAAATATATCAGAATTAGGAGAATATTGGAGAGAAAAGGGTTAAGGTCTGGATTCAGCACCACCTGTTTTTCAAACATTCCTAGATATAGGTTAGCATAATTAGGAGCCTTAGAGCTCCCCATCGCTGTCCCTTTGGTCTGGAGGAAAAAGTCTCCTCTGAAGAGAAAATAGTTGGAGGTTAGTACCAGTTCAGCCAAGTCCACAATACAATTGGTGCTGGGTAGAGCATTAGTAGTAGTTTGGAAACCATGACCCAAAGCAAAATCTAATAAGATATCTCTTTCTCTCACACATATTCTGTTTCTATACCTTGTCATAGATGGACACCCACAGCCACTAATGGTTTGGAGCTGAACTACTGCAGGAACCCAGATAGGGACCCCATCGGGCCGTGGTGCTACACCAATGATCCAGAACGCCGCTATGAGAGCTGCAATATCCCCCACTGCAAAGACGGTACATCAATCAATCAAATCTATTTATAAAGCCCTTTTTACATCAGCCGATGTCACAAAGTGCTATACAGAAACCCAGCCTAAAACCCCAAACAGCAAGCAATGCAGGTGAAGCACGGTGGCTAGGAAAAACTCCCTAGAAAGGCAGGGGCCTAGGAAGAAACCTAGAGAGGAACGAGGCTCTGAGGGGTGGCCAGTCCTCTTCTGGCTGTGCCGGGTGGAGATTATAACAGAACATGGCCAAGATGTTCAAACGTTCATAGACCAGCAGGGTCAAATAATAATAATCACAGTGGTTGTAGAGGGTGCAACAGGTCAGCACCTCAGGAGTAAATGTCAGTTGGCTTTTCATAGCCGAGCATTCAGAGTTAGAGACAGCAGGTGTGGTAGAGAGTGAGATTCTGCACCTCCCATTCTGTTCAACATTCCAGGGGTGGAAGGATTGCAATAGCAAATGCTTCTAAAGATAACGTGATAACACTATGTGTAAATGATTGATTGTGGTATATTTGTTGTCTTTGATCAAAAAAAGTGTTGCTACAGACTGTGTGTGTTTGGGTTTGTGCACAGAGGTGTGTATCACATGTAACGGGGAAGACTACAGGGGCCAGGTTGACCACACAGTGAGTGGCAGAGAGTGTCAACGTTGGGACCAGCAGTACCCACAACAACACATCTACCAGCCTGAGAAGTATGTCTGTCTACCCACCGCTGTAATCACTACCACTCCACTCTTTTACATACAGTTTGTTGTAGGCCTACATGCCTTTGTATCCTGTCAGCATTACTTCTCTCTAATCAATATGTTGTACGGTAACAGAGTAGAAAACAATCAACATTTCCAAGGTAATGAGAAGCTCCTAAAATGGAATCCTGTACATGTGCGTCCCAGGTATCCAGATAAGAGCTTGGATGATAACTACTGCCGTAACCCAGACTCCTCCCCTGTTCCTTGGTGCTACACCACAGACCCTGATATGGAGAGAGAGAGTTGCCAGATCAGCAAGTGCCGTACGTCTGTCCCCTTCATACACCCTCCCTGTCCCTTCCATTCACACGTTTCCATGTTTATAACAATGTAATACAATCTATATCACCCCTCATAATGTCACGTCTCTCCTTTCACTCCAGCTGCGGTTCCTAAGAGACACCTCCGGTCCAGCTACACCACAAACTGTTTCCGTGGTCGCGGGGAGGATTACCGTGGCAAAGTGAACGAGACGACCGGCGGTATTGCCTGTCAGCGGTGGGACGCTCAGTACCCTCACGAGCACCCCTTCTACCCAAACACCTACGAATGCAAGTAAGCCAGAGGAACGGGCGGAAGAGGGATGGATGGATGGATGAGCGGTGGGATTGATAGTTAAGAGGGATGAGTGGCGGAATGATGGTTAGTGAGTGGTGTGATGAGGAGGAGTGACATTAGGGGTCTTGAGATGAGGGTCTACGTGAATGGCTGATCTTGGGTCTAGTTATTTGTGTTCCGAAACACATATACAGTTTAGTCATAGCAGACGCTTATCCAGAGTCAGTAGCATACATCCAACATTTACCCATGAATGATTGTCCCTGTGTTATTTTGATCTATAGTATTAGCTGTTTTATCCATATATCCCTGTGTTATTGTGTGCTATACATATTGGTTATACTAATTTCTATACCATTGCTTCCAGGGGCTTGGAAGAGAACTACTGTCGTAACCCAGATGGATCCGAGGCTCCCTGGTGCTTCACGTCTGTGCCTGAGATGAGGACGGCTCTCTGCTTGCATATCAAACGCTGTGCAGACGACATCGAAGCTGAGGGTACACTGCTCTCTGCTGTTTCAGTGGCAACAATGCACTCGCTATGCAATCTAGGGTCCTCAAACACAAGCCTACTTGATAACTCACAGAAGGGTTTTCTGTCGTCATGTTTTCATGTCCTTTTTCCCCACACCCCAGATTGCTACCATGAAAATGGTAAAAACTACAGGGGTGTGGTCCGAAAGACGCGGAAGGGCGTCACCTGCCAGAAGTGGAGTGTCAACATGCCTCACAAAACAAAGTATCAAAAATAACGAATAGATTCTAAAATTAAATGTATCATGAATTTGGCAGGTATGTTTGGTGTTGTCAAATATTTAATACATATTTATATATATACAGTACCAGTCAAAAGTTTGGACACACCTACTCATTCAAGGATTTTTCTTTATTTTTACTATTTTCTACATTGAAGAATGATAGAGAAGACATCAAAACTATGAAATAACAAATGTGAAATAACAAATATGGAATAATGTAGTAACCAAAAGAGTGTTAAACAAATCATCAATATATTTTATATTTGAGATTCTTCAAAATAGCCACCCTTTGTCTTGATGACAGCTTGAACACTCTTGGCATTCTCTCAACCAGCATCATCTGGAATTATTTTCCAACAGTCTTGAAGGTGTTCCCACATATGCTGAGCACTTGTTGGCTGCTTTTCCTTCTCTCTGCGGTCCAACTCATCCCAAACCATCTCAATTGGGTTGAGTTCGGATGATTGTGGAGGTCAGGTCATCTGATGCAGCACTCCATCACTCTCCTTCCTAGCCCTTGCACAACCTGGAGGTGTGTTGGGTATTGTCCTATTAAACAACAAATGATAGTCCCCCTAAGCCCAAACCAGATGGGATGGCGTATCGCTGCAGAATGCTGTGGTAGCCATGCTGGTTAAGTGTGCCTAAATAAATCACACAGTGTCACCAGAAAAGCACCCCCACTGTCACACCCTGATCTGTTTCACCTGTCTTTGTGCTTGTCTCCACCCCCCTCCAGGTGTCACCAATCTTCCCCAGTGTATTTATACCTGTGTTCTCTGTTTGTCTGTTTCCAGTTAATTGTTGCTTTACCTACCAGCGTTTTTCCCCCTTGCTCCTGTCTGTTCTAGTTCCTGTTTTCTTGTTTTTCCCGGTTTTGACCATTCTGCCTAACCTGACCCTGAGCCTGCCTGCCGTTCTGAACCTTGCCATACCACACTGGATTATTGACCCCTGCCTTCTCTGACCCTGAGACTGCCTGCCGTTCTGGACTTTTTGCACCCTATCTAGATTACTGACCTCTGCTTGCCCTTGACCTGTCGTTTTGCCTGCCCCTATACTAATAGTAAACCTTTGTTACTTCGACACTGTCTGCATCTGGGTCTTACCTGAAATGTGATACCCACACCATCACACCTCCTCCTCCATGCTTCATGGTGGGAACTACACATGCGGAGATCATCCGTTCACCTACACTGCGTCTCACAAAGACACGGCGGTTGTAACTAAAAATCTCATATCTGGCCTCCAGACCAAAGGACAGATTTCCACCGGTCTAATGTCCATTGCTCATGTTTCTTGACCCAAACAAGTCTCTTCTTCTTATTGGTGTCCATTAGTAGTGGTTTCTTTTCAGCAATTCGACCATGAAGGCCTGATTCAAACAGTTGATGTTGACATGTGTCTGTTACTTGAACTCTGTGAATCATTTATTTGGGCTGCAATTTCAGAGGCTAGTAACTCTAATGAACTTGTCCTCTGCAGCAGAAGTAACTCTGGGTCTTCCTTTCCTGTGGCGGTCCTCATGAGAGCCAGTTTCATCATAGCGCTTGATCGTTTTTGCGACTGCACTTGAAGAAACTTTCAAAGTTCTTGAAATGTCCTGGATTGACAGACCTTCATGTCTTAAAGTAATGATGGACTGTCGTTTCTCTTTGCTTATTTTGGCTGTTCTTGCCATAATATGGACTTGGTCTTTTACCAAGAAGGACAATCTTCTGTATACCACCCCTACTTTGTCACAACTCAACTAATTGGCTCAAACGCATTGAGAAGGAAAGAAATTCCCCCCCAAAATGTAACAAGGCACACTTGTTCATTGAAATGCATTCCAGGGGACTACCTCATGAAGCTGGTTGAGAGAATGCCAAGAGTGTGCAAAGCTGTCATCAAGGCAAAGGGTGGCTACTTTGAAGAATCTAAAATCTAAAATATATTTTGAATGGTTTAACACTTTTCTGGTTACTACATGATTCCATATTTGTTATTTCATAGTTGTGATGTCTTCACTATTATTCTACAATGAGGAAAATAGTCAAAATAAAGAAAAACCCTTGAATGAGTAGGTGTGTACAGACTTTTGACTGGTACTGTGTGTATATATATATATATATATATATATATATATATATATACACAGTGCCTTGCGAAAGTATTCGGCCCCCTTGAACTTTGCGACCTTTTGCCACATTTCAGGCTTCAAACATAAAGATATAAAACTGTATTTTTTTGTGAAGAATCAACAACAAGTGGGACACAATCATGAAGTGGAACGAAATTTATTGGATATTTCAAACTTTTTTAACAAACCAAAAATTGAAATATTGGGCGTGCAAAATTATTCCGCCCCCTTAAGTTAATACTTTGTAGCGCCACCTTTTGCTGCGATTACAGCTGTAAGTCGCTTGGGGTATGTCTCTATCAGTTTTGCACATCGAGAGACTGACATTTTTTCCCATTCCTCCTTGCAAAACAGCTCGAGCTCAGTGAGGTTGGATGGAGAGCATTTGTGAACAGCAGTTTTCAGCTCTTTCCACAGATTCTCGATTGGATTCAGGTCTGGACTTTGACTTGGCCATTCTAACACCTGGATATGTTTATTTTTGAACCATTCCATTGTAGATTTTGCTTTATGTTTTGGATCATTGTCTTGTTGGAAGACAAATCTCCGTCCCAGTCTCAGGTCTTTTGCAGACTCCATCAGGTTTTCTTCCAGAATGGTCCTGTATTTGGCTCCATCCATCTTCCCATCAATTTGAACCATCTTCCCTGTCCCTGCTGAAGAAAAGCAGGCCCAAACCATGATGCTGCCACCACCATGTTTGACAGTGGGTATGGTGTGTTCAGGGTGATGAGCTGTGTTGCTTTTACGCCAAACATAACGTTTTGCATTGTTGCCAAAAAGTTCAATTTTGGTTTCATCTGACCAGAGCACCTTCTTCCACATGTTTGGTGTGTCTCCCAGGTGGCTTGTGGCAAACTTTAAACAACACTTTTTATGGATATCTTTAAGAAATGGCTTTCTTCTTGCCACTCTTCCATAGAGGCCAGATTTGTGCAATATACGACTGATTGTTGTCCTATGGACAGAGTCTCCCACCTCAGCTGTAGATCTCTGCAGTTCATCCAGAGTGATCATGGGCCTCTTGGCTGCATATCTGATCAGTCTTCTCCTTGTATGAGCTGAAAGTTTAGAGGGACGGCCAGGTCTTGGTAGATTTGCAGTGGTCTGATACTCCTTCCATTTCAATATTATCGCTTGCACAGTGCTCCTTGGGATGTTTAAAGCTTGGGAAATCTTTTTGTATCCAAATCCGGCTTTAAACTTCTTCACAACAGTATCTCGGACCTGCCTGGTGTGTTCCTTGTTCTTCATGATGCTCTCTGCGCTTTTAACGGACCTCTGAGACTATCACAGTGCAGGTGCATTTATACGGAGACTTGATTACACACAGGTGGATTGTATTTATCATCATTAGTCATTTAGGTCAACATTGGATCATTCAGAGATCCTCACTGAACTTCTGGAGAGAGTTTGCTGCACTGAAAGTAAAGGGGCTGAATAATTTTGCAAGTTCAAGGTGCAAGTTCAAAGTTCAAGGTGTCCGAATACTTTCGCAAGGCACTGTATATATATATATATATATATATATTTCAATGTATGTGATAGTAGCATGTGGGTGTAGAAGTGTCTGCTGTGGCATGGGTAGGTAGGTTTAGTGCTTTTACTGTACTGTGGTTTTCCAGGATAAACCCAGGGACCCACCCTGAGGGCAACCTGACAGAGAACTACTGCCGGAACCCAGATGGGGACCAACACGGACCCTGGTGCTACACCACTGACCCCAAAACAGAGTTTGACTACTGCGCCATCAAGCAGTGCGGTAAAGATTCCGACCCCCCCCCCCCCCCCCCCCCCCCCCCCCCACCCCATACCTCTGTCCCCTCAGGCATTACATTCCTTTCTCCATATCTTTCTCTTG
Organism: Oncorhynchus kisutch; assembly: GCF_002021735.2. Lineage (NCBI taxonomy): Eukaryota > Metazoa > Chordata > Actinopteri > Salmoniformes > Salmonidae > Oncorhynchus > Oncorhynchus kisutch. The sequence goes on along the minus strand of NC_034178.2, from coordinate 30,391,767 downwards.
TTACTCCATCACTCATTGGCCGTATCCGAATTCCCATACTTTCGTTCTACACAGTAGGCATTTTAGGTATGCGAAAATAGAACGTTTTATAGTATGATGATAAGCTGATAATGAGACAAGGGGACACGCTGTACCCAAATGAACGAATGGTGGGAATCAACGCACATTATCAACACACATTATCAATGCACATTATCAACGCACATGATCAACGCACATGATCAATGCACATTATCAACGCACATGATCAACGCACATGATCAACGCACATTATCAACGCACATTATCAACGCACATTATCAACGCACATTATCAACGCACATTGCGCATTAGATGCCGCGTTATCAGGATGGGTGAGCCTAGTATGTTGATATTTATTGCTTATTGCATCTGTTTTTACCAAACAGTACTTTCTAAATAGTATATGTATGAGAATGATTAGTACACATTATGTCGTTTTAGTAAGTAGTAGGCAAGACAGATTTCGGACACTGCCAGTATATCTTATACTCTGTACTCTATCCTTCTAGGCCTAATGTTAATTTACTAACACTATAAAGCTCTTTTCATACATTTTGCTCGAAGAACTAATCCCTCCTTGGTTGTTATTTCAAAAATATTTCTTTTAAATGATTCTGCTTATTGTTGTTTGAACAGCTGGGGAGAAAGTGTCCATCATTGAGCCAGCTGGTGAGTTCCTAATGGAATATGCAACTATAATGAATAATAAGTGCTTCCTGGAAGTGTACCTGTGTACACAACTTTACTCACTAACTGAAGTGTGTGTGTGTTTGTGTGTGTGTGTGTGTGTGTGTGTGTGTGTGTGTGTGTGTGTGTGTGTGTGTGTGTGTGTGTGTGTGTGTGTGTGTGTGTGTGTGTGTGTGTGTGTGTGTGTGTGTGTGTGTGTGTGTGTGTGTGTGTGTGTGTCTGTGTGCGCACAGAGAAAGTGGAGTTTAATGAGTGTGGGAAGAGAGATGATCGTTTCGTCAAGAGCATACTCCGTATTGTTGGTGGGCGTCCTGGAAACTCTCCCTGGACAGTCAGCCTCAGAGACAGGTCAGTCTCAATGAGATTTACTCAACAATAGAGACTCCAGCCTCAGTCTTCATAACCTCTCTGTCTCCCCTGTTAGAGACCAGTGTTCATGGCATCTCTCTCTCTCAATTCAATTTCAATGTAAGGGCTTTATTGGCATGGGAAACATATGTTAACATTGCCAAAGCCAGTGAAGTAAAAAAATAAATTTAAAAAAAGTGAAATAAACAATCAAAATGAACAGTAAACGTTACTCAAAAAAGAGTGAGTGAGCTGGAAAGTGGGGAGAGTGAGCTGAAAAGTGGGCTGCGTTCAGGGGATCTAAGTGTTTGGTAGTGTGAGTTGGACACAGACATTACATTGTCAAAGCAATGTATATGAAGTATTACATAAATGAACAATATGTTGGGCCAACAATAATAATATACAGTATACTGCATATACACAAAAACAATAATAATAAGACATTTTAAAAAACATTTCCAGAAATGAAATCTAGAAAGGCTCATGTGTATGACATCTCTTAAATGATGACAAGGCAGCACATCATCTGCAGCAAGATCTACTGTCTCAATGTTTTCTCCTAACATAACGCAGATTTTCTCCTCATTCTCTACTTCATCCGACCTAGTCTCTCCTCTCTGACCTTCCATGTTTTTCTATGGCATCCTGTCTCTATTGCCAGGTTATGGGTCATCGAGTCTGTTAATGTCTTCCATGGTTTGAATTCTTTGATTTTGAAAAGGTGTTGTCCTAATTTGATAACTCTCTATGTAGAATTTGGTAACATTGAAGCTTGTGATTCAGTTGAAGTTCGTTTTGCCAATATTCTACATATTTTGGTTTGAGATTTCTACTTATTAGAACTGTGTTATTTGTGGTCAAATGGTTGAATTTTAGCTGGTGCTTCTGGGCCAGTTGCTCTAAAGGGTCACTCTTTGTGTTGCAGTCTTTGCATAAGACAGCCTTGTGATGATAATATTCTGGATCACAGTGTGTTAGGTGAGTCCAGAAAGTCGTGTCTCTTTTCTCAATTATGAGTGCTAGTGGAAATCTCCCAAGTTCTGCACTACAGGCTAGGTTTGGGCTATTTCTGTGCACAATATTTGTAGAAAATTCCAGGTAAAACCTTTCGGTGGGGCTTTCATCCCATGATGTACTGTATATTTTAAATTGCCACATTGGAAGGATTGGAGTTATGACAAAAATCCAAAAATTTAAGCCAAATTCTTCTTGGTGGCTTAAATTTATACAGGGTCTTTCTGATCGCAAAATATGCTCTGCGTGCTTAAGGACTTTATGGCCATGTCAAACCACCAAGGTAAATATAGTCGGTGGTGTGTTTCAGGATTGGTGGTGTGAAATAGTACTTATTTTCCTGAGATCTGGACTTTTTCTGAAAGATCATTACTTAGTTTTGTTCCATATTAATGGATAGTGTCCAGTCCTTACAATACTGTTCTAGCAAGGACAGGCTTTGTTGTACCCCCTGTTCTGTTGGTGACAAGATTATTGCTGGTGACAAGTCATTGGCATATGAAATACACTTTATTTATTTGTCTTCTAGGGTGAGTCCCAGAGATCTTGATTGATCTGTAGCCAGTTCAGTTATATAAATATTGAATAATGTTGGACTAATATTGTAACCTTGTCTTACTCCTCTGTCCTGACTAAAGAATTGTGTTCTTTTATTTTCATTATAGATCTCATTTATTTATTTATTTTTATTTCACCTTTATTTAACTAGGCAAGTCAGTTAAGAACAAATTCTTATATGCAATGACGGCCAAACCGGGGAAGACGCTGGGCCAATTGTGCGCCGCCCTACGGGACTCCCAATCACGGCTGGTTGTGATACAGCCTGGAATCGAACCAGGGTCTGTAGTGATGCCTCTAGCACTGAGATGCAGTGCTTTAATAATAATAATATCATAGACCTTGCCTCCTACACCACTTCGAAGGGGTTTTGAGAACAGTGCTTCCTCCCATAAGGAATCAAAGGCTTTTTGAAACGTCGATAAAACAAGGCATATGTGTTTCCTTTGTGAGTTTGGTGGACATGTTTTTTGAGGACATGGAGGATATATATGTGTTGTGATATATATCTGTTGTTCAGTGTTTAGGGAGGAATCCAATTCAACTTTGACTTAAAATGTTCGAATCTCTGTTCGAATGCTGTCTGGCCCTGCGGCTTCACCGCTCTTGAGGGCCTTTATTTGATCAATTAGTTAAAACAATGTAATAGGATTGTCCAGCTGGTTTCGTTGGGTTTTTACTGTTAATTATAATTATTTTAATTGTTCTATTACTGATGTTTGGGTGGAGTTAAGTTATTTTTAATTTTTTTGAATTTATAGAGGTATTTCAAAATGCTGTTTCCAGATAATCCAATCTTTGATTGGGGGGTCTTTCTTTTTAAGAGTGGTATCTAATTTCCTCCATGATTCATGAAATTAATTGGTGATATAGAGGGATTTTCTTATATTGGCTTAGGGCTATATGAGACCTGTCTCCTTGTTTTTGTTTTGACAAAAGTCTTAGTTCTTTTCTTGCAGTTGAACCTTCTTTGTCAAACCATACCATTTTTCTTTTTGTCAGTGGCTTAATGCCATCTTTGTCTTATTTAAATGTAGTAAAAAAATACAAATGTAAATCAAGTTTTTAATATCAATGTTATTTAATGCTGCCTTTTATTCAACATGGCTAGCTTCCCCCCCCCCCCCCCCTCCCCCCGCGGTATGTGGGCGGGAGGGGGTAGAGTTCTGGTTTTAAATGTAGGGGTGGTTCATCAGATTTTTTTTTTCTGATAAATTCTAATTTGGCAGTGGTCTGACAAAGGGAGTTGTGGCCTGACCATAAAGGCATAGATATTTTTTCTTGCTCTATAGATCTGTTATGACAAAGTCGACTGCACTGTTTCCTAGTTCAGATCAATAAGTAAACCTACTTGTTTCCCATTTTTGTTGACAATACTGTCATAGCTCTCTCTCTCTCTCTCTCTGTAGTCAGTTGTGATTCATACCCAGATGTACATGGGTGTTTCCCTCTAAATATATGTAGTCTGGATATTTACCAGTTCTAGCATTTAAATCCCCCATTAACAGAACTTTACGTACTGACTCAAAATGAATTATATCAGAATAGAGACTCTGAAAACAAACATTGTTGTAATACTGAAAGTCAGACAGAGGCATATAACAATAAGGTATGTTTTTTTTTGCCAACTATGTTTTTCCTTTCCTCTCTTTAAACCAGATTAGAATCCCTCCTGAGTCACGGACACATTTTACATGTGGATGTTTCTCTGACGGTAGACCTGCAGTAACCTCCCTGTCATTTTTGGGAGAGGATGTTTCACTGACGGTAGGCCTGCAGTAACCTCCCTGTCATTTTTGGGAGAGGATGTTTCACTGACGGTAGACCTGCAGTAACCTCCCTGTCATTTTTGGGAGAGGATGTTTCACTGACGGTAGACCTGCAGTAACCTCCCTGTCATTTTTGGGAGAGGATGTTTCACTGACGGTAGGCCTGCAGTAACCTCCCTGTCATTTTTGGGAGAGGATGTTTCACTGACGGTAGGCCTGCAGTAACCTCCCTGTCATTTTTGGGAGAGGATGTTTCACTGACGGTAGGCCTGCAGTAACCTCCCTGTCATTTTTGGGAGAGGATGTTTCACTGACGGTAGGCCTGCAGTAACCTCCCTGTCATTTTTGGGAGAGGATGTTTCACTGACGGTAGGCCTGCAGTAACCTCCCTGTCATTTTTGGGAGAGGATGTTTCACTGACGGTAGTCCTGCAGTAACCTCCCTGTCATTTTTGGGAGAGGATGTTTCTCTTCGACTCCATGTCTCCAAGAAGTATAATAATGTCTGAACTAGGTACGATGTCTACTATATCTGTGTCTGTGCTTTTCACAACCAAATATTTAAGAGCACAAACCCTGAATGTTATATATTCACTGCATTTGGAAAATATTTTATACTTTTTTATTTAACCTTTATTTAACTAGGCAAGTCAGTTAAGAACAAATTCTTATTTAGAATGACGGCGTACACCGGGCCAAACCCGGATGATGCTGGGCCAATTGTGCACCGCATATGGGACTCTCCAAATAAGGCCAGATGTGATACAGCCTGGAATCGAACCAGGGATTGTAGTGACGTCTCTTGCACTGAGATGCAGTGCCACTCGGGAGCCCAAAGTTGGTATTCAGACCCCTTCCCTTTTTCCACATTTTGTTATGTTACAGCCTATTTATAAAATTGATTAAATAAAAAATGTTCCTCATAAATCTACACACAATACCCCATAATGACAAAGCAAAAACAGTTTTTTAGAAATGTTTGCAAATTTATTAACAATAAAATCAGAAATACCTTATTTACATAAGTATTCAGACCATTTGTTATGAGACTCGAAATTGAGCTCTGGTGCATCCTGTTTCATCCTGTTTCCATTGATCATCCTTGAGATGTTTCTACAACTTGATTGTATTTGATACACTGCCGATTTTGCAGGTTTTCCTACTTACAAAGCATGTAGAGGTCTGTAATTTTTATCATAGGTGCACTTCAACTGTGAGAGACGGAATCTAAAACAAAAATCCAGAAAATCACATTGTATGATTTTTAAGTAATTAATTAGCATTTTATTGCATGACATAAGTATTTGACACATCAGAAAAGCAGAACTTAATATTTGGTACAGAAACCTTTGTTTGCAATTACAGAGATCATACATTTCCTGTAGTTCTTGACCAGGTTTGCACACACTGCAGCAGGGATTTTGACCCACTCCTCCATACAGACCATGAGGTTGAAGGAATTGTCCGTAGAGTTCCGAGACAGGATTGTGTCGAGGCACAGATCTGGGGAAGGGTACCAAAAAAGTCTGCAGCATTGAAGGTCCCAAGAACACCATGGCCTCCATCATTCTTAAATGGAAGAAGTTTGGAACCACCAAGACTCTTCCTAGAGCTGTCTGCCTGGCCAAACTGAACAATCGAGGGAGAATGGCCTAGGTCAGGGAGCTGACCAAGAACCCAATGGTCACTCAGAGCTCCAGAGTTCCTCTGTGGAGATGGGAGAAACTTCCAGAAGGCCCTCCACCTTTATGATTGTGGCCAGGCGGAAGCCACACCTCAGTAAAAGGCACATGATAGCCCGCTTTGAGTTTGCCAAAAGGCACTCTCTGACAGGAGAATCTTGTTTCTCACGATCTGATGAAACCAAGATTGAACTCTTTGGCCTGAATTGGGCTGTGGCGGTCACAAAATGTTGTCAGCTGGTGATTGTCAAGCAAATAACAGCTGGTCTCACAGTAATTGACCGTTAGTTAACATCAACACATTTAGCATCTCCTGGCTTCCACACATAGCCTACAAGCCACTGATGCAGACCTTTGGAGCATCTACATTTTAAAAAGTCTAATAAATCCATGTAATATAGCCTTCACAATAAATCCAGTATTTATTTTAGACAGGTCTAAAGAAGCATGATATGAAGAAAATGTAGTCTATTTCAGAAGAACAGAATAACATACTTATTTTTGTCCTTATTGTCTTTATGTTAGGTCCTGATCTGGCTATGCCAAATGGCTGTGGGCTACGCTAGTTCATTTAGCAGGCAAGATTTGCTTAGAATTCCGTAGCATTATTTTATAGTATGAAGAATACAATAGAACAAAGCTGAATAAAATAGAAAGGATATTTTCTCCAAGCGATTTGAGGGAGTGCACACAAACGGCTATTCTGTGTTGAGCGGTTAACAAACAAATAGGTATTCCTATATGCTAGAGTTATTAATGTAACTTCAGTTGTTCTACAAACGTTGAGCTATATGTTTGGACTTTGATACATTGTAAGGCTGCATGATGCTACTCTAATGAGGATTTGAAAAACGTCGCATGAAAGGCATGAGCTCTGCGTTGTTTTTTTTTTGTGCAGGCTGATCACACTACATCAGTCACTAAATTCACAATTTGACAAGCACTTGATTAATGCCTCAAATTTCACGGCCGCCGTAATGCACCCTATTAGAATCCATTCTATTTACATCGATGTCAGAGAGATTAGAGGAACGATAGAGTGCTGAGTAGTTAGCAAGTTTGGTAGGATACTAATGACCATCAGCAGCATCAGAGCTTGTAGAAGCCTAATTACTGTGTCTAAACGGTCACGTGGAATTTGACTGCCTTCATGACTCTTGACCGTTGGCGGTAATACGGTCACCGCAACAGCCCTAGCCTGAATGTCAAGCGTCACGTCTGGAGGAAACCTGGCACCCTCACCTACGGTGAAGCTTAGTGGTGGCAGTATCGTGCTGTGGGGATGTTTTTCAGCGACAGTGACTGGGAGACTAGTCAGGACTGAGGGAAAGATGAACAGAGCAAAGCACAGAGATCCTTGATGAACACCTGCTCCAGAGCGTTCAGGACCTCAGACTGGGGCGAAGGTTCACCTTCCAATAGACAATGACCTTAAGCACACAACCAAGACAACGCAGGAGTGGCTTCGGGTCTCTGAATGTCCTTGATTGGCCCAGCCAATGCCCGGAATGAAACCAATCGAACATCTCTGGAGAAACCTGAAAATAGCTGTGCAGCGACACTCCCCATCCAACCTGACAGAGCTTGAAAGGAGCTACAGAGCAGAATGGGATAACCTCCCCAAATACAGGTGTCCCACGCTTGTAGGGTCATACCCTGGAAGACTTGAGGCTGTAATCGCTGCCAAAGGTGCTTCAATAAAGTACAGGGTCTGAATACTTACTGTATGTAAATGTGATATTTCACATAATTATAATTTTGTATTATATCATTTTGATTTTGTATTGTCATTGTGGTATTTTGTGTAGATTAATGAGAGGAAATTTTTTTTAAAATCAATTTTAGAATAAGTCTGTAAAGTAACAAAATGTGGAAAAAGTCAAGGGGTTTGAATACTTTACGAATGCACTGTAGATGCTTATATCCTACTTAAGGATGCTATGTTTAAAATGTTCCTTTAGGATGTGTTGAACATACGAGATAAAACAAATAAACAGTATTTAAATATTCAATACATAATAAAACATAAAAAATATATATATTTATCTCTTATTATCGAGGCTACATAGCTTATGCATACATTGGTACTTTACCCTGGATGTCATCTGTAGTGCATGTAGGTTTTTAGTTCAGTATGCCTATCTTAGAGCAGATTAGAGGTAACATGTCTCTTATCTGGTTCTGGTTGTCCTGTGCTGAGGAACTTGTGGCAGTCACTGCTGTGTAGCTGTTCTTCTGTACTGCCTGTTGTGGCTAGCCGGGTGCTCTGTCAGGGATGACTCTTGAGGGGGGGGGGGCAGCGTGGTGAATGGGGCAGTGGGGATGTGGGCTATCTGTTGCTTGGGGCTCCTTGGATGTTGAGGAAGGGCCCTGGGACTCTGAAGTTTTAAGATGAGGGAGGATTATTTTTTATTTTTTTATTTTAATGAGCATGGCCTGATTTCAGTTAGAGAATATTGAACGCTAATCACGACACACAGCCTACGTCATTGTCACATCATAGTCAACTAGAACTACTAGAACTAATGCGTTAGTAAATCCGTTACAATCATGGGGTACAGAAAGCAGTTTAGCAGTTACACCGGTGGGCCCCAGAGGCAATAAATTAATAAAACCAAAAGTTTACCTTGACTTGGAAGAGTTCCAGTGTTGGATAGCCATAGCCAGCTAGCTAACATAGCATCCCTCTCTGTTTTGAGCTGGGAGTTTGAGTAGGCTAAACTAGCTAGCTGCATTTGCTAGCTAAGTGGAAGTGAAATTAAAAAACAATAAATGCAACCAAATATAGCCATCACTCTCTCTCTTGTTTCTCCTTAATTTTGGAATAATTGAATTTGTTCAAATTGTTCAACTACTGACATTCTCTCTCTTTGAGGTAACTACTCACCACATTTTATGCACTGTTGTGCTAGCTAGCTGTAGCATATCATTTCAGTACTAGATTAATTACCAGGACAACATGTCACTTCATGCTACAAGAGCTCTGATAGGTTAGAAGACATCCTCCGGAAGTTGTCATAATTACTGTGTAAGTCTATGGAAGGGGGGTGAGATCTTACTGCGCTGTTGATTCATCAGGCTGGCTGGTGTCGGCTGTTGAATGCCTCTGCTCTGGCTGGTCAAGGAATATCTCCCTGAACTCAGTAAGGTCTCTTTCTAGAACAGGTAGATTGTCTCTGAGAGAGTCGACGTAGGAGAAGATTCTTGGAGAGACGGGGCTGTTTTCAGGGCTTGGAGGGGTCATCTTCTCCTGGATTTTGGTGTGTTGAGAGCTTCTTGCAGTTGCTCCTTTGCTTCTTCTCCTGGGGGCTGGAAGTCTTCCTGGAACGTCCTCAGGCTGCTTTCCGACCCCTGAGCCAAGATGGTGTCGTTATGGTGAACGTTAACTGTGAGACGGGCAGTTTTATCGTTGTCCTTGTTGATTGTTATCTGTCTGCCTTTACCATTCTTTCTATGTTTTGAGTATTTCGTGCACAGGGCAGTGTGTCAGGCTGAGGGGCTCTCCATATGAAATATGAGATTCGTTGTTGTTTTCTTCCCCACTAGTACTGTGAGGTCTGCCACCAAGGTCTCAGGTGACTGTCTCATTACTTTACTTAGAGTTTTTCTTTGCCTTGGAAGAGCAGACATCTGTAGGGTACATAATATTTGTTTGGATTTTCTCTTGGCCATTTTTTTCCTAGCTCTTTTCCATTTCTTTTCAGCTTTTTCCAGCTTGTTTTCATCTCAGTTCGCAGATCAAGCCTTTTTACTGCAACAGCATCCCATTTCTTCTTCTTCTTCAATTAAAAAGAAAAGTAGTACAAGTAGCAAAATGTAAACATTTTCTCAGCTCTTTGATAGCCTTTTCTTTATTTAGCTATTTGCTCTTAGCTATAGCTAGCTTGAAAACAAACGATTTATTGTTTGCTCTCACTCCCTCCCTGGTATTCTCCAGTATTTATAACCTCTCTCTCTTTCCCTGTTAGAGACTAGTCCTCATTCTCTCTCTCTCTCTCTCTCTCTCTCTCTCTCTCTCTCTCTCTCTCTCTCTCTCCCTCTCTCTCTCTCTGTCTCTCTCTGTCTGTCTCTGTCTGTCTCTCTGTCTCTGTCTCTGTCTCTGTCTCTGTCTCTGTCTCTGTCTCTGTCTCTGTCTCTGTCTCTGTCTCTGTCTCTGTCTCTGTCTGTCTCTCTGTCTCTGTCTCTGTCTCTGTCTCTGTCTCTGTCTCTGTCTCTGTGTGTGTTAGACCCTAGTCTTCATAACCCTTATCTCCTTGTGTGCAGGAAAGGAAACCATTTCTGTGGAGGCTCCCTGGTTAGCTCCAAATGGGTGATCAGCACTAAGCAGTGTTTCTCCTCTTGGTATGCTTTCTGATTTATTATTTCTCATTACTTAATTATCAAGTATTTATATCATGTTGTTGTTGTTTTTTTAAACACAGTAAAAGGAAAAACTGTCAAACCCAAAAGACCCAGATCCAGACTCTAAAACAACAGTTTTGTTGTAAATCCCTTGAATAGGTTGGAGATTGTTGGTCAGTGTGTGTTCTCTGTGTGTAGTTATGTGGACCTTCCAGGGTACTCCGCCATGATGGGGACTTTGTTCCGTAACCCCAGTGAAGGAGAGCCCGACCGACAGACTATTCCTCTCACCAAGATCGTCTGTGGACCCTCTGAGTCCCAGCTGGTCATGCTACAACTGGAATAGTGCGTACACACACAACCGCACGCAGGAACGGACACACACACACACACACACACACACATGCACAAAACACATATTTCCCTGCACATCTTTTATTATACTTTTTAAATTTTTTATTTACAGTTCACCAGTAACCTAACAATAGTATCCTACAACTAGTCCACGCCGTATGATTTAACAGCAACCCCATTCCGCTCAGGCTGATGCTCTTCCTCATCCTCTTCCTCAGCTCAGCCCAGTTTAATGAGCGTGTGTCTCAGATCTGCCTGCCTCCCGAACGCTACATAGTTCGAAACGGAACCTACTGCGAGATCGCAGGCTGGGGGGAAACTAAAGGTAAAGGAGAGCTATGCTCATAATTGTAACACGGCAATATCATTTAGTCACATTCCTCCATATTCATCTTTATCCTTCCTTTTACAGATGTAGGCTCTTCCTTGGACCACCCTGTTGGAGGAGAACCTTCCTGCCATTCAGGAGATCTAAAACGTGTAGTGAATTTTGAGGTTTAAAAAGGCTTTTGAAGTTTGGAATGTCAAAATTTCAGACTTGATTTTCACTTACGAAAAAAATCTATCAACCCGTTCAAAAATGTCCGTGAATTATAATCCACATAATAATTCAGATTTCCTGTTTGCCGCAGGATTATTTTCCTTGCTGTAGCGCACACTGGCTCAAATTAAGATCCTGCATCTGTATTACCCTCATCTGCACATTTTTTTCCCCTGTTGTACTCTGTATACCGTTCCTTTATAAGGTCCTTTATATGTCACCATCCTGTGGCTGCATTACGACCAGTGCCCTGAGTTGTCCCAGGTCAGATGATGTGGTCAGGAAAACCTGAGACCCTAATGTATGACATAATGTTTCTTTAGGTATCTTTTGCTGCCCTTGAAGTAGTATCTGTTTTACTGATGTGTCATGTAAATGAGACAGCTTTTCAGATCCTGGACCAACAGATGGTGTTGTTATTTCCAGTATCACTCAGCATATGCCCACCTCTCTCTCATTATCTCGTTCTCTCCACCACCCCCCCCCCCCCCTCCCTCTTTGACTGTTTCTCTCACTTTCTCAGGCACTTCTACAGATGACTCTGTGCTCAATGTGGCTCAAATACCAGTTATAAGCAACAAGGACTGTAACAAATACTTTCGGGGTCGTGTTCGGGAGAACGAGATGTGCACCAACTCCTTCCAGGGCGGGGTGGGTGCCTGTGAGGTAGGTTTGGGTCGGGTGTGTTTGTGAGGGGGAGGATTTGTCTATGTGGAGGGCGGTTTATTTCTATGAGAGAGAATGAGGTTTATGGTGTGTGAGAGTGAAACTATTTGATCTTTTAGGAAATTCATTCTGCGACATACAGCACAAACGTATGCGTTAAGTTACGATATATCCTGTCACTGTGTGAGAATGATCTGACAGTGATATGTTATACCCACCCGACCCCTAGAGAGACTATGGGGGACCTCTGGCCTGTCAGAACAGTGACTGCTGGGTGCTAGAAGGAGTGATCATCCCCATGAGGCGCTGTGGACACCCAGGCCAGCCCAGCATCTTCATCCGCGTCTCCATCTATGTGGACTGGATTAAGAAGGTCATGGAGATGGCTTAGTAACAGATACAGTGTGTCACCACCCAGTGACTGGCCCTATGTTCTAATGGACAACTTTCAACCCCTCTCCCCATAGCGCACAATCCACAACGGCCTAATTGTTATCCGTGACCATCTACATAGAATTGTTGTAATATCTGTCATTATGTCCATAATACTCTGTTGTTGTGTATTATTCTACGTTGTTATGACACAAATATAAGATGTAAATAACCCTGTTTTCCCTCGTCTGTAGTCTATGTGTAATCAAGCCCATTATGAACCTTTTGGATCAGAACGAAATATCCATAATAGCCCTGATCTTTTGTGGTGATTAGATTATTAGATTATCGGACATTACATATTGAACCGTGGCAGTGACCTCCGGATGTCCTTTGTGAAGCACATGCCTCCTTAACCTCATGTTTCCCAGAAGCGCTCCCACACCCTTCACTAAAATTGCTGACCACCAAAACCCTTCACTCCCCTCCCCCCAATCAAAATACCTTCTTTGCCCCCCAGCCTCTAAAGAAATCCCTCCGCTGCCTGTCTTTTGATGCCTGCCCCCACGTCCAAAGACATGCCTTTGTGCCTTATACAGAACTGAATGCGCTGCACATTCTTTCTGGTTCTATAGGAGGATTTTTGTAACTCGGTCCTGATGAGCCCACGGAATTCAGCTTAAATAAACCTCAAGATCAGAGTCCAACGGAATCTCAGACACACCAGCCTGCAGAGGGGCAGTGAACTAACTCTTTCTCTCTTTCTCTCAATTCAATTTCAATTCAATCTAAGGGGCTTTATTGGCATGGGAAACATATGTTTACATTGCCAAAGCAAGTGAAATACATCATAAACAAAAGGGAAATAAACAATACAAAATTTACAGTAGACATTACACTTACATGCTCTCTTCCTCTCTCTAACACACACACACTGACACACACACACACACACTGACACACGCACACTTTAGCTTTCTTATTACACGCAAACAAACGTAGATACTCACAAATCTGCATATCCACGTACAGTATTCACAAATACACACATACCCATTTACACAAAGAACTAAAAGAGAATTGAACAGTACACAGTACTTGTGTATTGTGGTTCAACAAATTACACCAACAAATGAGTGCTGGCTTTGGTCAGTTTCAGTGGCAGTTTGGCAATTCATAGTGCTCACTTTCATGAAATTCTGTTTATAATAGATGACTAATCAAATACTTATATGACTTATGGTTCTCGTTTATAATGCAGATTAGGGTAGACTAAATGGTTTATAAATGAGTAACAAAGTAGCTCTAAAAAAACTCCAGTCATGCCTTCTGACTACATTTTATTCCATGGTGCAGAGACCTTTTCATTGATATTGATCATATACATGTGAATAGGCCTACATCAGTTTTGTTTTGAACAAGTTTACAGCCTTTTTTGTTCACATGGGTTTTTATTTTCTCTCAATGTGTTTTGTCTTCATAGCTGGAGGTAATTCATTGTTATTCTCAATCACTCATACTTTTTCACATGTATAAAGTACTGCATTTTCATACTGCATATGAGTGGTTTCGGGAAGCATTGAAGAGTTGCCATTCGTTTTCAACATAGGCCTATTTTGTAGAGAATTCTAGGAGAATCCATAGGCCTATTTGTAGAGAATTCTAGGAGAATCCATAGGCCTATTTTGTAGAGAATTCTAGGAGAATCCATAGGCCTATTTGTAGAGAATTCCTGCTGTATGTTCATGCTACTGCAAATGTATGATCTGCAGAATCTAGAACTAGTGTAGCCTATATGATGCCTACCACTCACATGTGGGTGGTCCACTGAGCAAGGGGCGTGTTCGACTGTTTCACCCCTCCTACCCCCACCGCTCTCCTGGAGCATGCTTTAATAGAGAAAGTATGCAATGTTCATATATGCTCCAGCTCCAACCCCCATCATACTTCAACTGGGGTATTCGTGAGCAAACGAGGATTACGGCAGACAAACGTAAGGGATCACACACAAACAGAGTGAGATAGAGGAAAGGAGGGAGGGGAAGAGGGAGAGAAAGAAAGTAAGGAGGCAGTGTCCAGTTTATTCCAAGGTAAACTTTATTAAAGGCGACTGTCTGTAATAGAAGGACATTTTAAGAATAATATACACACGGAATAGTAGGCTAAACTTTCCTGCAATTCCATTGCGGTTTTTATTAAGTAGGCTAACAGCAAAACCAACTGGTGGGAGCAAGGTAGGTGAAACACTTATTTTACCTTTCCCATTGTTTCATTTTCTACAATAACATTGTTGCTATTTTGTCACTTTTCAATCTGATGAATGGGTTACAATCGTGCACTCAGATCATTGAGATCAGATCAAGTAAAATGGTTACCCGCAAACAAACTGCTGTCATTCGATCTGATTCGATGTGGTTTGCTCTTGCTCTCTCCCTGCATCATCTGTCGCTTGCTTTAAACACATGGCTTTCGCCTTTCGCACCGGTTGTAAGGTAACATGAACGACTCCATACAGAATATGTAGGCCTAATAATTATGTAGAATTCATGAAATATCCTAATTAAACATTTATTGACGATGCCGTGTTGGACTACTAGGCTAGCTAAGCTATAACAGATGCAAATTAACTAAGAGTCGACTTTTGTCTGGCGTGATCTACCGTGCTTTTAAAAGTCCTGCTCCATTGGACACCATACCACTGCTCTAACCTATAGGGTATGTTATGGTGGTAAGTGGCGCCGTTTCGGTCAACTAGACCAAATCTGTTTAATATCCAAAGTGAAAGTTTAAAAGGAAGAGATGTGACAACTTGAATGAAGTCTGCTGCGACACATTTTGGTCGTTTTAAAAGAATGCACAGAATGTGGTTTTATGGTTGCAATTACCGCCCATATGGAAAAGATACATTCAGTCCTTTTTCACTGCCAAAAACGTAGTTAAACGAATCGTCTCCCGCTATGCAAAAGTATTTGTTCATATAGCCCACTTCACGTGTGTTTAGAAACATTGTAGCCTATTCCTGCTGATAGACACAATTCCAGCTCCCAACTTCCTGCTTTGATGCAGCTGTTGGTAAAGAACGCTATAGTGTTAACAATGCAACAGGTCTTATTTTTTTAATTTTTTTATTTGATTGGTCTGTGCATGACCTTGAGCTTGACATTTTGATTCTGCTCTACACTTTTCCATGGGATAATCAGTCAAAATGAACAACAAAATGAATGAATTATGGAATGAAAGACAGAGTTACTAGTATTATTCAAATCAATTGCATGTGTCATTTACTCTCTCTACTCTGCATTTAGAGTGTAAATTAGTTTTGAGTTATTAGTGAAATGAACAAAAGTAGCTACTCCGTGTAGCCGCAAAATATTTAGCACTGAATTTTTGCCTCCAATATCTGTATACAAAGTGCAGACAAGACTTGATTTGATTTGGAAGGTTATATTTGAGGCCTATCTGAGCTCAAGTGACGAGTACAAAGTAACGGAGAAGCCCATGTTGAAAGCACGAAACACTCACATCCTCTTAATTAACAAATATGCAAACATGCACGCATATAGCCTATATATACAGCTACACAGACATGGACTACCAATGGTATCCAATAGGAACCGGTAGGGACTGGATATAGAATGGGTTAGATCTCAACATTGGATGGGATATTGAGTTGTGAATATCTTTGCTACTTATAGTTACTGCAGACTGAGCTCATGTATCCCCACCTATGCCAAACCCCTGTCTGTGTCCAGTGAACCTGTTATGGCCGTTGCCAAGGCTTATATTAAGCAGTTCTCACACTTGCTCTGTGACTGCCTGCAAGACGAAAGCATTGTGGTCTTTCATTATAATTTTATGAGGTGCATAGAGAAAGGGGGGGAAGCGTGTTTGTATTAACGTGTCCAGCACCCAATCGCATTGGTACATACACAGATTATACACGATAGTATGCACATGTATAGTATAAACTGTATACCTTTTCAGTAGGCCTACTAGAAAAATGTTGCGCAACAGAAACTAGCTAACCTGAAGCTCCCTTTTACTTCCCAGGTACCAATCACGGCTATAACCTCTCCCTAACCCTCTCCCCTGAGGCCTGAGCTCTGGGCATCCAAGCCCACACCCCCATTTCACTTCACTGGTGGACAGACACAGGGATGAGCAACAGTGGGACCAAGGAGCCGTCACCACAGCCAGGAGTGGCCCAATCACCTGCCTCCACACCTCCACGCAGGGGCCGGGGACGCCCACGGAAACAACAGCAGGTTGGATCACCACAACATCCTCCACATCAACACCTCATACACTCATTACACTGTATAGGACTCTATATTACACAATAACATTACAACTGTACCATCGAGAGTATCCTGACTGGATACTGACTGACTTTCTGCCATCCAGGACCTCTATACCAGGCGGTGTCAGAGGAAGGCCCTAAAATTTGTCAAAGACACCAGCCACCCAAGTCATAGAGTGCTTTCTCTTCTACCGCACGGCGAGCGGTACTGGAGCTACAAGTCTAGGTCCAAAAGCCTTCTTAACAGCTTATACCCCCAAGCCATCCTGAACAGCTAATCAAATGACTACCCAGACTATTTGCATTGCCCCCCCACCTCTACCTACATGTACATATTACTGTAGCACAACTGCTGCTCTTTAAATTATTTATCTTTATTTACATTTTTTACTTTTACATTTTTTACTCAAGACTTATTTTTCTTACCTGCATTGTTGGTTAAGGGCTTGTAAGTAAGCGTTTCACTGTAAGGTCTACACCTGTTGTTTTCGGCATGTGACAAATACAATTTGATTTGAAACTGAAATAACTCAAATGCTCATTTTAACAACTGTGGTGTGGTGTGGAGTACGGCTGCTTTTGCTGTGGATAGATTCAGAGTGACAACCGTATGGCAGTTCCTTATTTTGCTGTGGATAGATTCAGAGTACCAACCGTATGGCAGTTCCTTATTTTGCTGTGGATAGATTCAGAGTACCAACCGTATGGCAGTTCCTTATTTTGCTGTGGATAGATTCAGAGTACCAACCGTATGGCAGTTTCTTATTTTGCTGTGGATAGATTCAGAGTACCAACCGTATGGCAGTTCCTTATTTTGCTGTGGATAGATTCAGAGTACCAACCGTATGGCAGTTCCTTATTTTGCTGTGGATAGATTCAGAGTACCAGCTGTATGGCAGTTCCTTATTTTGCTGTGGATAGAGTCAGAGTACCAACCGTATGGCAGTTCCTTATTTTGCTGTGGATAGAGTCAGAGTACCAACCCTATGGCAGTTCCTTATTTTGCTGTGGATAGAGTCCGAGTACCAACCATATGGCAGTTCCTTATTTTGCTGTGGATAGATTCAGAGTACCAACCGTATGGTAGTTCCTTATTTTGCTGTGGATAGAGTCAGAGTACCAACCATATGGCAGTTCCTTATTTTGCTGTGGATAGAGTCAGAGTACCAACCTTATGGCAGTTCCTTATTTTGCTGTGGATAGAGTCAGAGTACCAACCGTATGGCAGTTCCTTATTTTGCTCTTGCTCTCCCCAGGAGCCCACTGGCCCCCCAACCCCAAAGAGACCCAGAGGACGACCCAGAGGAAGCAAGAACAAGGGACCTCGTGCCACACCCAAGGTAAGATCAACCTCTCATGTTCATGTAGATAGTTATTATGAAATATTCAATAAAAAATAAAGTGTCAAACTAGGCACAGGAGCTGAACAGAAAATAACGATTGCAACAATACGGTTGTGAGTAGACATGGCCTTATGTCTATATATTTTTTTTAAACAATACAATATTCTCTGCTTTATCCTCCATCCTTTCTGTGTCAGAAAGTAGAGCCAGTCGGGGAGAGAAGACCTCGGGGCCGGCCAAGGAAATGGGTATGGGACTAACATACACACTCTTCATGCACACGAGTGTAATGAGACATATATCTCAAATGTCTCTAGACTCCTATCTCTCTTCATAATCTGGGGATGTACAACCCCAGTCCTTAAGGGCAGTAGGGCCCTCTGTTTTTCCTGACTGATGTCATTGATTGACATGAGGAGCGTCCCCCTCACCTGGTGTCCTAGGTCTAAATCAGCCACTGATTACAAGACAAACATAGCACCCCCCCCCCCTTCACAATTGAAGTTGTCCACCTCTGAGCTATGCGATGGAGAGTTTTACTGATTCGTTGAATGTTTTATCTCTTCTCCTTCTGTCACTTTTATTCTTCTCCACAGCCCCAGAAAGTAGTTCAAGAGGTGATCCAGGAACAGCAGGTAAGAGATATTGTTAGTACAGCATAATAGGTCATATTATGTTTTTGTTTTTCTCCAAACAATGTTTCCTCTTACCTATTGTACTTGAGTGCTACTTTCATGGAGGTGCATATAGGCCTGAGCTAAGGCGGAGTGCACGAGACACTTCCGTTCATACAGCGCCTTCTTTCAGAGAATCAACAGATTACACCAACAGCTTGCACAAAAAGAGGCCAACGTCACTCAACACCCTCATCCATCTTATCACAGTTTTCACTGCAGAGGCGAGTTTCAAAGAAGTTAAAACACATTAAGAACTGAAACCGTTAAGACTCCATCTTTCAGACACAGACATGAGAAGGGGAAGAATGAGTCAATGCTGAGAGGGGAAACCTGATATAACTGCTCTCTTCCCCTGTCGTCTTGGTTTCCTGACATAACCGTCTTCTCCCTAGCATTTCTTGGTCTCACAGCCAGACCTATTTCCCCACATCACTCATCTACACACTCATATACAAGTACATCATTACACACACACACACACACACACACACACACACACACACACACACACACACACTAATGTCTGTATGTTTGTGTCTTGTCACAGAGTCCTTCAGAAGAAACTGAGGGCCCCTCACAGTCTCTGCCCGCTGAGGCTTCGCCATCTCAGGCTCCAGCCCAGGAAGTGGCAGAGGGGGAGTAGACAATGTGCCACAAAACTACCTCAAGGTTTGGGCAGAGACAAAGAGGTGTACAATCTAACCTCCATTGTCATGAGGATTCCAAAAACAACAGATAATAGCCCTGCTTTGTAGAACAGTAGGCCTGATGGTGGTATTGTGACTGGAGTCTGTCCAGCACTGAGGCTGGGTCAATGATGGACATAGCTTTGGTCAGTTGATTGATTACTTAGGATTCGGTCAGTGGGTGGGGCTGTTCACTGATTGGTTGACGTGTGCGTGTGTGTGTGTATGCGTTTGTGGTGTTAATGGTGGGGAGGGTTTAAAAATAAAAATAAAAGATGCAGCTGCTGTCATCAAATGTGACTGACATTTCAAAACACATTACCGGGACAAGATTCATGACCCATTTGACCCTATTGTCACACAGGAGCTCGGCTCAAACGTAACTGTCTGTCCTGATTGTGAAGAAACACGGGGATATTTAGTTAGATATACGTTGGAATGGGAATACATGAACGTGAACAGAATTAAGTCTGAACTCAACAGTGACATGACTTGACATCACACATCAGGTTTTGTTTTTACTACATTGCTCTAACCACACTCAATAAAACCTTAGGAGGCCATACTTGTGAACGTTAGAACAAGTTTTTGTTCAAGCTTAAGCATCTGCCAATTTAAATTGTTGACATAGTTGGATATGATCAAATGCTACACGTTGGCTGTTCCCATTAAATAACCTGGCACATTTAGCCCTATGCTAACCTCACCAGGTGGCAGTGATTATTTCCTGTAACAAATCCTGCATCTGCCTATCAAAGATCTTAAACTTTTTCTCCACAAACCAATGGCATTTCTTAAAATAGGTGAACTTGCCCAGAGGGATATATTTAAACCTCCAAATTCAAGGTTGACTTTTGTTCCACTTCACTTGGTCTCTAGTGTAGAGTGACGATATTGCAGGATCATCGCGTCCTTGACTAGGCTACTCACCAACGTTACGTTAGACAAAGCTTGTTATCACACATATAACAAAATCGTATGTTTTTGCTTATCCGTTCCACGTACATCCATGTGCTTTTTACAGAGAAAATGTAAAGGAGGTCTATGCAACATTTAAGTTGATCCTACATCGTCAAAAACGTATTTACTAAATATAGAACTTTGAAAATACATAGTGTCACAGTGTGATGTGTTCTGCAATACGCATCATACTGAGACACTTTCTGCATTTTAAAGTTCTACATCTTGAAAACTCGATTGCTGACATCAACAGTGAAAGAAATACCTAAAGGTAGTTTTGTGAGTTGAATTTTCCTTTAATAATACATATATAATATTGTACGTAAAAGTGCCGCCTACATAAGAAATGAAATAGTGTTTTTGGTCTAACAGTAATCTTATACGATGATATTATATTCGGTATGTTAGGCCTATGCAAAATACAAATGAATCATTAAGTGTCTTGCGAGACACCGATTCAGCTTTGATCCAAACTTTATTAAACAAGCACCATTCTGGGAGGTGGTGGAGCGCCGTTCCGGCACTGGCAGCACTACACCCCATGCGTAGCAGTAGCCTACGTGTCAGTCTGAAAAAGGGACTCCAAAAAGGTCCTCATTAAAGATATTTGTAAATCTTAATTTACAAGGTTCTGGCTGCACTACACACTATCACAATAAATGTCATTCTACATAACTTTGAATAGCAGATCCTGCCATTTGACTTCTGTTAAGGGCGCTTCCATGGACAAGTGTTGGATAATGTCCAAATACGTATTTTGATTAGCTGATACAGAATTTCAACCAGATATAAATACACATATATACAGCCACCTGGTGAGCTTAGCATGTGTCAGGTTATGTAATGGGAACAGCTAACATGTAGCCTTTGATCACGTACAACTACATCCTTCAACCTGTTCTAATGTTCACAAGTATGGCCCACAAGTATGGCCCACAAGTATGGCCCCCAGGTATTTTTTGACTTAATATGGCTATGCGCATAGCTATTCAGGTGTGATTCATGTGTTATTCTACTCAGTTATGATATTATTCCATTTTTATTGTGTATTTCTGATCTGTTTTTGACATTCACAATATTACTTGACACACATAAACCTCATTAAGACCATAACTCACCTCAGTTCCTTTGCCTTTCAGTCTACCTCAGTCACAGAAAAGCAGAGGAGAACTCTTTATAGCCTCTCCCCATACCAAAAAACAAAAACAAAGACACACACACACACACACACACATACACACACACACACCTACTCAGGACAATCCCATACACACTGTACCCACTAGCCTCACACTCTCACTTCCACTTCCATGCTGACTGACTCTTTAAGCGGGTCCCAGCAGCAGCCTTTAGTGGTAATGCTCTGATGAAATATCTGAGATAAGACTTGGGTCTAGATTCTATCAGATCCGTGCTACATTCACATAGCGGTTGTTTTTGGAGGGGGAACTGCGTTGGAGCTGTCAAATCCACAAGCGGCTCCCTGAGTTACCTTATCACGGACACTGCCATTAGATGGAACGAAACCACACCCGGCTTGATCATTTCTATCATGGATAGAGCCTACACTTTCTATCGCCTTTTTGGGCTAACGCAGGGATAGGGATAATAAGGAAGGGAAGGGTTGGTGACACACATGATTAGTTAGCTCCTACCGTAGTAATACTGGACCTCTAACACTGCCAAAACATCCCCTATGCGGATGTCAGCTAACGTGGGTTAACACTCGATCTGATTGAATCGAGGCCTTGGTCTATCTACCTGGGTTCAAAATGACCCAATATTTTACTGTTTACTGTAGTTGGTTACTTACTCATTACCTAAAAACAAATTTTTTTTTATCACGACCTCTGTGAGCCCTTACATTTTTCCCTCTCTTCACTTTTTACGTAAGATACCATGCGATCATTATTTAATTTCAAGCTTTCACTTTCACACTACAGATGTGTTGCATTAACAATCCTAACATTAGTTGAATTGATGTCAGTGAAGTGACGTGAAATAGTGAGTTAACACTTTGTTTTGGATCTTACTGTAATGTATTTCTGGAGTGCGTGGACTTATCCACGTGCAATCTTTTTCTAGGGAAAGTTCAAGCGTTTAGTTTTCTGTCAATTGCAAGTTAGTATGCCTGTGAGTCTTTTCCAACCTAGACTTTTTCTCTTGATACTTCACCTCTTTGGATGGCATCACTGTTTGCGCTGTGGACTACCTCTGAAACTAGTCTGCTTTGGCCCTCAGAGGGGTGACTGGCTGGTTTTTAGCTTTTGCTTGTCCCCTGCAATCTTTACCATAGCTATGGAACAACTATATCAGAGGTCCACTCATCTCACGTTGTCCTTTTCAGCATACTGTATACAGATGTAGGATCTTAATTTGATCACATTTTTGTTGCTGAGATTTTTCCTTGCACTGCAGGAAATGCAAACTTGTAGTATATGAGATTGAAAAAGGCTTCTTAAGGTTGTGAATTCCACTTTGAAATTTCAGACTTGATTTGCCCCAATGAAAAATGTATCAAACCTTACAAAAATGTAATCCACATAATAATTCACATTTCTTGTTGCTGCAGGATTATGTTTCTGCTGTAGCAAACTGGATCAAATGAAGATCCTACATCCTTAGGTAAATAAACCCAAAGTACTGTACGTCAGTAAGAGTGCCTCCTAACCAAACCACAGTCATACCTCAGCAATGTCAGGATAGCCACTATCTATATTTTAATCACAGTGTTGCTCTAAATGAGCTGACTGATATTGATATATTCAGTATAAACATTTTAGGAGTTTATTTCATGTACTTGCTGTTATGCTTTATTGTATGAGGGTTTTTAAATATTGAATAGAGTAGTTAGGTTCTCTTATCTTGTAACATCTCCAGTTTTAATCTTTTTTGTGTTTGCGATCGATGAAAAGGTCTCCCTTTTTATTTTAGTCTTTCATATATTGTTTTGATTTATTTTAGATTTCAATCCATTTGAACTTGAATACGCAACTCAAATGGCTGTTTTCTAATTTGACTCTGATCAGTCTCGCTTCATTGTGTGTTTGCATGAGTATAGAGGTGCTACTTGGTCTTTCTGTTACCAATAAAAAGGTTCACATATGTTTGTTTGTCATGTGTTCATCAAACAATTGTAGCACAATAAGTGGTTGTCAAAATACTGTGGTTTAGATACTCTGTTTTAGTGTATAGAAACCAATGCAGCTGCTTTACTTGTTAACGAGGAAACACACTACTAGTAATACTCTGATGGCAAATGGAGAGTCCCCATAGAGGCGTAAGTGCTGAAGGACACATTTTGGATGTGTGTGTGGGTACATTACAGTATAGTAGTGTACACTAGGTGGGTTACAGTTCCCCAGGCATTGTCCTGCAGCAGTAATAGTTCTCCAGATCTCCTGATGTTGTGTTCTAGTTTTCCAATGTGCAGAACGTCCAGGTCTCTAATCCACCACCCTTATGGAAGCAGTTCAACATTGAGCATAACCCGTTTTATAGGGAGTCACTTGTCCAATGTGGTTGTCTACATTTAGCAGCAAAATACAAACGTGTGGAAAATAAATAATACATTCGAGACAACGTTCTCATTAGAGAACGAGGTGGGAGCTCCAGCAATTCTGCCACCAATATCACTAGAACTGCAGAGAAAGACAGCGATCCCACAATGCACCACACTTGGAAGTATTTGTGCAACCAATAACAACCAGTGCAAAATCATTACTCGCATCCTTTCCCCATAATTCCCAACTCAGTCACTGACGACAAGTTATAAACTGTAGACAATGAAAATAAGACTACGCCACAACTAAAACATTAGAATTCTCTTATAGCCCACCCTGAAAAAAAACATACACCAAACATCAGTCTGATTCTATGGCCTTCAATCCAGTTTTCCTTCTTTTTTTTTTCCTGAGCGACAGATCTCTATGATGGGACAGCTAGTCCCCAGTCCCCCCAGTCCCCTCTCATGCATGGAAGAGTGCTGTTATGCATTGAGAACGTTGGCTACGTCTGTGAAGACCAGGCGACTGGGCCTCTGCGTCGTCCCCTGGGAGGTCGTGAGAGTCTACAGGAGGTGGGGTGGGGGCAAAATGGTATAACTGTGAGACATGAGACACCATATTATTTTGTACTGCCATGGTCATAAGCAGTCATATCAACTGTTTTGTATTCATATTTTGTAGCCAATGAATAATGAATCTGCCCCTGCTATGACTGCTTATTACATCTGTTTAGTGATGTAGCGTTAGGAACAAAGAAAGGGGTGGAAAGTGAATCGATTACTTATATATATATACTTACAGTACCAGTCAAACCTTTGGACACACCTACTCATTCAAGGGTTTTTATTTGTACTATTTTCTAAATTGTAGAGTAATAGTGAAGACATCACAACTATGAAATAACACATATGGAATCATGTAGTAACCAGAAAAGTGTTATACAAATCAAAATGTATTTTATATCTTGGATTCTTCAAATTAGCCGCCCTTTGCCTTGATGACAGCTTTGCACACTCTTGACATTCTCTCAACCAGCTTCATGAGGTAGTCACCTGGAATGCATTTCAATTAACAAGGTAATGCCTTGTTAAAAGATCATTTGTGGAATTTCTTTCCATAATAAGTTTGAGCCAATCAGTTGTGTTGTGACAAGGTAGAGGTGTGGTATACAGAAGATAGCACTATTTGGTAAAATACCAAGTCCATATTATGGCAAGAACAGCTTTCAGACATGAAGGTCAGTCAATCCGGAAGATTTCAAGAACTTTGAAAGTTTCTTCAAGTGGAGTCGCAAAAACCATCAAGCGCTATGATGAAACTGACTTTCATGAGGATCGCCACAGGCAAGGAAGGCCCAGAGTTCATTAGAGTTACCGGCCTCAGAAATTGCAGCCCAAATAAATGCTTCACAGAGTTCAAGTAACAGACACATCTCAACATCAACTGTTCAGAGGAGACTGCGTGGCCTTCATGGTTGAATTGCTGCAAAGAATAAGAAGAAGAGACCTGCTTGGGCCAAGAAACACGAACAATGGACATTAGACCGGTGGAAATCTGTCCTTTGGTCTGATGAGTCCAAATGTGCGATTTTTGGTTCCAACCGCCGGATATAATATAATATAACTGTAGATCAGTGAACAATAGATTGATGCCGGCGATTCAAGATGAGTCTGAACATAATGGAACCGCTAAGACTTCTGTGTATCATCGCAGATCTACGGTAGATTATCAGTATCATTGAACATGGGAGTGCAGCCGCAGCATTGCTTCAGGCTTATAGTGTATATAGTACCTTGTTATTGGATCCTGTGAGGTTTCCGTCCCGGTTGTGGTCCAGTAGTTCCTGTTCCAGGTCATCCTGTTCCTCTGCCGGGTCAAAGTTATACATAGGCATCAGCTGGTGCCTCAGCTTCTCCAGTCTGGGCGGTGAACACAGGGCAGAAGGCAGAGGGGGGAACGAAAAGGTTAGAAAAATGTAGCTCGTATTGAAACATTGAATGAAATGTGAGAAACACACATTACTGACAGTCAATGCTATGGTTATTTGAATATGCATGAAGGACAGCCCTCCCTTTCACAAATCCGGCTGATAACGTGAACTGCTAACTCTTATATAATGAACTACTTTGCAATTCAAGTTAATGTCCTCACCTCTTCCGTTTCCTGATATACAACATCTGGGATGGGAGACATGGTGGGGAACAGGGAGACACATTGTTAATTCAGATAAAAGGGGCAAAAGCGACTCGTTCACACTGTCATGACAAACAGACATATTTTGTGGGCATGGAAACTAGGTAGTGAAAAAAGCGATTGCTGTCTTACCATGACCAATGCCAGGCCAATTACAGTGATGATGCCAAAGGGCACCAGCACCATGCCCATCCCCGGGCCTTCTAACGCCACCTCTGGCAGCTTGGTGGCGTTGTAGCTTGTCTCGTTGGTTGTTGTTATAGTAATGGTACTGGTCATGAGTGTTGTTCTGGATGCGGTGACATTGTCCCGTTCCATCCTTGCGTCCGTGGTAACGGCGAGGAGGGAGGTCATGGAGGTGGGGGTCATGCTGGAGACAGTGGAGAGAAAGCTAGCGGTGGTTTTGGCCATGGTCGAATCCATGGTTTC
Organism: Oncorhynchus kisutch; assembly: GCF_002021735.2. Lineage (NCBI taxonomy): Eukaryota > Metazoa > Chordata > Actinopteri > Salmoniformes > Salmonidae > Oncorhynchus > Oncorhynchus kisutch. Next base: position 30,365,318 of record NC_034178.2, on the reverse strand, counting down.
AGCTGAGATGAAGCAACCGAGGAATGTAGAGAGCTGTCTTGTTGTGTTCCACTGCTGTGGGTGTCTCAATGTGTCTCTTTTCTGTATCTCAGTCACCCATGTGTGTCACAACAGCCACAGGTTGTCTCTCTCTCTGGACTGAGGTATACTGAAGCTTTGGGAATGCATTGAGCACACCAGAACACACTCTACAGGCAGAACCTGAAACGGATCATTTTACAACATCAGATCAGAAAACAAACAGACATATTATGCACACTACAATAGCATATCATATGGCTCTGGTTTGGTTGGAGGTTGGTTTTGGGTGTGCATGTGTGTGTGTGTGTATGACAGGCCACAAACATCCTTCCTTCCGCAAACGGTTTGGAAAGAGTGGGAAGAGGTTTAGGTGGGTAACATGTTTGAGGTCTGAGGGACACATTTGTCAAACAGGAGGGGATTGTCATTCTGATTATATAAATAAAGACAAAGCCTCTGGTCACCTGCCGAAATTAGTCAGGTGTGTATCTTGATCTAAAATGACGAAACAATCTGCCACCAAGATGCATCATCCATAACTACTAAACTAAATGCAAAATAATCTTGTCTGTTTGTCACAGTGCTCATGACATGACTAGAATTTCGCTACGTAAAAGTACGTGTTTGTAGAAGTAGGTAAAAGCATATACGTCCCCACCCCTGATTCCATCAGATTGAACCCCATAACCCGTTGTGCCGAAAGGGCAGCAGGTAGTGTTGTGGGCAGGATGTGGGCACCAGAAGCAGAGAAAACGGTGTCAGAACAAAGCAGATGCAGAGGAAAACAAACCCCCAGACATGGATCTATATAGACTTTATAAAGGGCTTGTGAATGCTTCATTAAGCCTTCATAAGATATAATTAGAGGGTCAATGTAATGAAATGCTGAATTATGCCATGTATATTGTTGGCCGATAGTATGGCAGACATGCGACACCCTACTATAGTGTCACACAAAACATGAAAACAAAGACACATGAGCCATCCCGGGTCCCGCCCCCCTCAGAATGCAGCCTGCCTGCATGCCAGTCTGTTCACCAAATGAGGAACATGTGCAGTGCAAGCTCTCAACCAATCAAAACCAAGAGCAAAGTCTCAGCCTTTGTCACTGTCCAATTAGAGATCAAATACAGTGCAAAGACAGTCAACATAAAATGTTCATAATATAACATGTTTATCTCTTAGTCTTATTCACACCATGGAATGTTGTTGCACAGTGATCATTCCTCTGTAAGCCAATGAGTATAAATAAATAAAGGCTTTTAATCCTGCCAACGTGACATGCAAGCTCGCCTTAAATGCCCTCCCAGATTAGTGGTATATGTTATGTCAGTACCTACCTTTCGTCGATGTGGTAGGAGAAGCACTATTTTTTTAAATTCAAATTAAAAGGAGCCTTAGGAGGCAACAAGATAGAGGAGGCGTAATATCTTAAGGAGAAGGAACGTTTCCCCCTCTCTACACCTCCTCCTCTTCTGCTTCTCCCAGCTCCTCAGCAGTAACGCAGGCAGCTGCTCCACTGACTGAGGGGCTGTTTACATGGGAAACACACTCGTTTTCACCGCAGCTCCACTCCATACAAAGCAACCCAACCCCTGGCTGCTTCCAAAGGATTCTCTGTCGATCTCTCCTTGCTTCCTTAGACCTGTTCCCCTACCTTGCCCCTTGTTGTGTTTCATATAACAGTAGAAGCTCCAGGGATTCTGCAACCATAGCCCTGTGATCCAAAGCCCCCATCCCTCCTGTGATAGGTCGGATGGGGTGTAAGCGGCAGCTACCGTTGGCTCGCCGAGCTGTCCATCTGGCTTTAGGGATGAGAATGGGATTTATTGGTTGGGCAGACCAGATGCTATCAGGCAGAGGGGGTGGCTGGCCTTGGAAATGTAACCCTTTGATGAATATCCTCTAAAAAGGCAAGGGACTGGAGATTCTCAGTGAGGCCAAGGTGCTTTCACTCAAGCCCTTTTCATTCATATAGTAAGTACCTTAAGGTTGTACAGATGTTTTGTTGTTGTCATTTTAAGAAATCATACATATGAATTACTATATTTACATCAAAAGTCAATCAGTCAGCATACAAGGTAGTAATAGCCACATCTTTATATGAATTAAAATATAAACATCTGCATGCTTCAAGACCAACATTGAAAGCAATTGTCTTGTTTTATCAACATGCATGATCAAAAACAGTGAAGCGTGATGTTCATAACAGTAACCTACACTGTCAACCCTGACCAATATAATGTTGCCTATTCATGTTTGCCTTCTTTGATTCACTTAGCTCATCTTGACGGAGCCTCCAGTCATCATGTTCACAAATTCTGGGAAGAAAATGTTATGCTTTTAATGGTAAAAAGGTTATTTGTTCAACCTTATCCAGGTTATTCTCAACAAGATAGAAACAAAAGAGACTAATCTACTCTTACCTTCATAATCGAAGCTTCCATCTCCATCTTTATCTGCCTCCATCATTTGCTCTGCCTCTAACTCATTCAGTGGTTCTCCTACATTCATCAACACATACCTGCAAATAGAGGTGGTTTGTTACTGATTCTAAAAGTTATTTAAGTACATATTGGGGAAGAACAGTCTGCAAAAAGGTAACTAAACTGGAATCAAGCCATAGTTGCTGTAGGTATTGTTAGGCTTACTTCAGGGTATTCCACTCGATATATCCCTCGGCCTCTTTCTCAAACACCTTGAAAGCAGCTCGTAGCACAGCATGTTGGCCCCTCGTGCTTTCATGAATCAATGCCATCAAAGCCAGGAAGCTCTCACGGTTAAAAGTACCTTTTCCTGTGATGACACAAAAACAGGTGATAAGGGAGATATTACCACTGGCTATATACAGCTGTGTATAGGAAACCAAATGAGAATTTGACAGCCTTAGTTATACAATTTCTTTGGATGCATTTTGAATAAATAAAAATAAAGAGGAAAGTTAAGGATGTCTTTAACGTTGTTAGTGGAAACAATATGTATCCGTACTGGGTGGTTGGTATTTATTGGTGGTAAGGAATGTATTACATTCCTAAAGACAGAGATGAACTAAAGACAGAGATAAACTAATTGCCTAGACCTGAGTACTAGTATTTTACAAGTGAATCCCAGTGAAACACTGACATCTAGTGATAACAGAGAAATCCTACATGTTATGTTACAGTACAATGGTTTTGAAAATGAATCTTCACAGAAAAAGTTAATCACTCATCTGTGTGAGAAAAACAGCACCATTTGATAAAATTTCATACAAAAATTTTCATCAGATATACAAGTTAATTGTACAATACAGCATATCATTACTATGGTAGATAACATTGTATTAGTTGCTCAAATAAATAGTAAGATTATATATTATGCACATAAAACATATCAATGGTCACGTTAAAATGAAGGCCATATTGTGAACGATATGCTCACCATCTTTGTCCACATCTTTGGCCATCTGAAGGAGCTCTCTCTTGGTGGGATTGATTCCCATTCAACTCATCAGTCGCTCCAGCTCCTGTGTCTTCACTGTTCCATTTCCTTCCTCATCAAACATCTCAAAAACACTTTTATACTCAGTGATCTGTTCTTGTATTAGAGCAAAAAAAAAGACTGAATAAGAATAACTTTTGATTGAACTGAGTAAAGTTTGACAAACTGTAGAATCCTACAAATTATAGAAAAATAGATGAATTCTTCCAAAAGGTTACTCAACATTTTGTTTGGTGCTAGAGAAATTGACAGGAGATGTACACCGACACGATTCATAGTGAGACTAAATCTACCTTTTTTTATTACTCAAGAACCTCTGTTACCCTTTCCCCCGGGTTAGTTGTACAAGGAGACCTTTTATGGTACTGTATATAGGGGATGGGTTTACACTTTTTCCAAGAGATATCTATTCTGCACTTGCTGGAACTACAGTGCCATGAGATTCACATACATCTGTTAAATATGACTGATTTCTGGCATGTCATTTGTCAATATAAATCCTTTTGATAATACAAATTAAACATAAATATGATTAGTATATAGCGCATTTGGAAAGTATTCAGACACCTTGACTTTTTCCACATTTTATTACGTTACAGCCTTAGTCTAAAATGGATTTAAATAGTCTCCCCCCTCATCAATCTACACATAATGACAAAGTAAAAACAGTAACAAAAAGAGTCTTCTTCGGTATGACACTACAAGCTTGGCACACCTGTATTTGGGGGAGTTTCTCCCATTCTTCTCTGTATATGCTCTCAAAGTTGGATGGGGAGCGTCGCTGCACAGCTATTTTCAGGTCTCTCCAGAGATGTTAGATCAGGTTCAAGTCTGGGCTCTGGCTGGGCCACTCAAGCATATTCAGAGACTTGCCCCAAAGCCACTCCTGTGTTGTCTTGGCTGTGTGCTTAGGGTCGTTGTCCTGTTGGAAGGTGAGCCTTCACCACAATCTGAGGTCCTGCGCTCTCTGAAGCAAGTTTTCATCAAGGATCTCTCTGTAGTTGTGAGAGTCTTTTAGGTGCCTTTTGGCAAACTCCAAGCGGGCTGTCATGTGCCTTTTTACTGGGGAGTAGGAGTCTTTTCAGCAGGTGCTTTGCAGTCCCGAGTGAATCTCTTTAGTACAACCTTAGAGCCAAAGGTTATTTCTAATAGCACAGAGGAATTCAATTCAACGAAAGAAGCAACATAGGGAACATTTAGAAATTGCTACCAGTGCATGGGGATTCACAGTCATCACCAGTAAGAAAAAGTCTTAGGCTCATGGATCCTTTGGTCAGAACATGTTTCTACCTTGGTTTTATTTTAGCAACAGATTTTAGATATGAAAAAGGGCTTACGTTTTTTTTACGGGTCTAGAACACTTTTAAAAATATAGAAATACCCAGCAGATACACAAACACTGTCCAAAACTAATCCTGGGTAGGAGATCTGTTCATAACTAAGTAACCTTGCACAAGCCTGTCTCTGTAGTGTGAGGCAGCTTGATGTACAAGTACAGCCCCTGGACAGGATGCTAGTTTATTGCAGCGCCTTACACTCAATCTATCTCCTGAATGCTGAGTGCCAAACAGAAACACATCAGGTCCCATTTTTAGTATGACTCAGCAAGGGATCGAGCTCCCAACCTTCCAATCTCCGGGAGGTCATTCTGACCACAAGGCCACATAGTAGTTAGGCAAGCAGGCGGGCAGTCCCCTGCCCACCCACCCAAACTGGTGCAGCCAACTTGATCCTTGTATTTGTTTGAGTCAAAACATAATTTCCTGTAAAATACTTATATGTAGCTGTAGTATAGAATATAATTTTATGAACTACTGTAAACACATAATATACCAAGATGAATGATCAATTTATTGGACTTATAATTTGGTATTTTGCATTAATTACTAGGCCTACTGTATTTTTTTCTAAACGAATTGCCAAATTCATTTTGTGCGTGTGCGAGCGCTGCTGCAGAGCGTGGGGTTTCCCATAGCTGAGTGCAGGGTTACCGCGCCCATCTTCGCTGTTCGGTGGCCGGGTGAAGAAGAGAGTGACTATTGAGAAAGGGCGGCTAAACAGGCTGGTGTCATAGACGAAGAGGAAGTGGCTTCTAAATGAAATATAAATCGGGCGAAGACATTAGTGGAAACCGATTGTTGAGATTACAGTTGCAAATACAGGCAATCTGCGTCCAGTCATCAGCAGGGAGTGGAGTGATTGTTTTCCCGGGTTGGTCCAGGTTGTTGAAAAAAAAACTCCGACTAGGATTTGCAAACTAGCGGTTCACGGGCGTTAGTTGGTGCGTGGATTGGAGGTATACACCGTTAGCTACCTCTTCCAGTCAATGCCAAAAAAAAAAAAGCCAACGCCAACTGAGAAAAAGGTAAGGGATGGTTAAATGTTGCACATTTGCAATTCAAACATACAATAGTGGTATTATTGGTCGATGTGTTAGATTAGCCAACTGCCCGGTGGTAGGGTCGTTGGCTAACGCGCGTTCGTTTAGCCGAGAGGGCTCTGCTTGCTTTCCAGTTGACAGTGCTAACTATAGCTATACCGTTAGCAATGTAACGTTACCGTATGTGTTTAGCTACACAGACTGTACAGTAGCCTACATATATTTTACAGCCTGGGTTCTTTGCAGGGACGGGTTTGGACCCTGTCAAATTCATGAGAAACGGACATGGTAGCTAACTAACGTTACGGACAGCGAACACTTTAACCAGTTAATTAACGTTAGTTTGCTAATTTAGCTAGCCTAGGTGTACAGTTAGTTACACCTGTATCTAACTACAACAATGTTGCCCAGATAGCTTAATTTCCATTCAACATATTAGTCGTGCTGCGTAATCCCTAAAAGGAACTTAAACGACATTTATTTAACGTAGTTACTTGTTAGCCGGCTAACATTTTTGAGATGGACGACCAATGGCCTAAATGCAAGCACTAGGTAGCTAACGTTCATTTGGAATTTGAGTGGTCAATTAGTCAGGCTAGTTTGGGCCCCGATAATGTTTATGGTCTGTGTTCAAATAAATTGAGGCATTGTTAAATATGCCCTTTTGGTGAAGTATGACCACTTTTTCGACATGGCATTTGATTTGGCAACGTTAACTGTATAGCTAGCTGACGGTAACTAACGTTAGCAAGACTAACTAACGACGTTAGCTAACTATAGCTAGATGGCAGTTATAACACTAGCTGCAGGTTGACTAAATAAATTTGGGCAATTTATCCCCCACCTTAACGGTGGCACAATTGCTTTCGTTGGCTTTGGTGCTGTACATCTTAATTAAATTAAATGGCTACTGCTGGCTTTAACGACATGGCTATACTAGCTAACAAGATAATTGGATTTTATTGGCCAGCAACACTCGCTAACCCCTTTTAGGTGCTGGAATAACAAGTCCAACACGGGGGCGACAGGAATGCCGAAACATTCTGTACTATATTTTGTTGGCTCTTTTCTGTTTGATTCTTGTCTGCCCCTCTTTCTGATCACCCACAGCGCACCCTGCTGAAAACGTCCCTTGTCTGATATACTGTAGCTAGCTAACGTTAGTTGGCTAGTGAAGTGTGTGCTAACGTGAGTAGTGTTGAGGTCACTGCTGTTGAGCACGGTTGTTTGGTAAAACATCGTTAAACTGTACATTCAGGTAATATTGTACATCCAGATCTACACCTCGGGGCCTTTTCACATGTTGCATTAAATAGTGAGATTGCACATTTTCAAATGTCACATACAATGAAACTGAATCCATCTTCATTGGTAGTAGCTACAGTAGTTAGCTAGATTTGATTCGTCAACCCTAGTAGGCCTACAAGCGGCAGCGAACAAGATGGCGTTTGCTGCCTCACAGGTTTCCATTGATGCAAGACATTAGTATGCCATCGGTTGGAGTGGTCAGTGTAACGGTGTTGGTAGTGGTTAGCTACCCAAACTTTTTGTATTTTTTTTTTTTACATAAACTTCCAATCCAGCTAAAAATAATAATTAAATGTGAATTACATAAGAAATCTGGAAGTATACAGTGGAACCGAACCCATGTTTATTGAGAAGAGCAGTTCTTGCATTTGCAACATATCAACAAAGAGTAGTAGTTCAAACAAATATGGTAACCTCATCTGATTAACAGAGTACTTCATCAGTTTATTCTCAGGTGACATTCAAAATGGATGCAAATGGGGCTCTTGCAATGCAAGCAAATATTCCTACCACTACCACCTTGATTCGGTATTATGTAGCAACATTTTTTTTAAATTTTTTTTTTACATTGGATAAAAGCAGATACACAGAGCTACAAATTGGTACATCATACACTGCATTTGAGGAACAATGGGAAAGTAATTCTGCTATGAAAGTTGATAAACGTGTAGTCTCGCCTTTAAGAAAATGGCCTTTAAATGGTTTTGTACCTACACCACTTCAGCATTGTTCACACCCTCTTATGCTTTAGCCCCACCCATCTCTTTAAGGGTTGAGCCAAGCATTCTGTCCTAACAACAACAGTCAAGCACCCAAGCTAACTGGTTAACGTTGGCTAGCTTGCTAACTACTTCCAGACACGCATGAGAGAACAGCTCACTGACCATTTTACTCGCACTAGTAGAGCTGGTTAGGCTGGTTTTATATTATCCAGAGTGTCGGTGACTGCAACAATTTACGCTTTTTTGCCCATGTTTACTGACACCGGCCATATTCAACAGGTGTTGAGCGTTGATAAATTCGTCAATTATTCTACGCTCTGGTACGCTCAGACGAGAGTGCTCTGAAATCAGAGTAGATAGCCAAAGTGAATTTACTAGCTACGTCTATCAACAGTTGTCGCAGTGACATTCTATTGAAATGGATACTTGCTTTGTTTGAAGATGTAATCCAGAGACAGGTGTTTTCTATCTCCTTAGCTATCATACTCTAATTCCACTGATTTCAAAACTTGGTCCTACAGAAAGTGGCAACACTTATGCAGTTCTACTACGTGATATATATTTTTTAAGCAGTGTTAGAAAGGATTACCTACACATACTGACCAGCTCAAATAGACAGAAGTGTGCTACATGGCAGACTTATCTGAACTCGTGTCCAGCCCACTCATATCAGCCAATCATGGCTAGCTGGAAGGTTGCTGGATTTTTCTGTGGCTAAACCAACTAGGCTCGTAATTTAACAATTGTATTCGTATTTACAGATGGCATACAAGTCTGTTTTTAAGGCACTTGGAAGTTCACATGTTCCAGAAGGCATTTCTGCCAAAAACACATATAGATTTTTTTTAGAAAGTTTACTTTCAAATGGTTCTCCTGTGAAGTAGTGACCCGTGACATACGCTTAGTTTCCTGAAACGAGTCACATTTGACCACAACAATGTGTCCCTGTGGAGTCAAATTACATCAGAACAGGAGTGTTCCATGATCAACATTTGCACTAAAAGCTAGCTGTTAGGCAGGTTTTCAATTGCCACTGATGGTCTTGTGGATGTGCATGAATTGTCTGCAATGCCAGGGTAAACTTTACTGCAGGGTGGCTTTTTTCTGTGATACACCCAATTATATGTATTTAATCCAGATCATAATTGTTGCATGACAGAATGTATGAATTAAAACCCCACCACCCTTATCCCAGATGTGTGTTTTAAGCATTAGTTCATTTTGATAAAAGGACAATCTCGATAACTATCCTGTAAGTATGTTGTGTGGAAGGGAGACTAATTATTACATGCTTCTTTTTTTTTCTGAGTGGAAAACAGATTTCTGACCCAGGTGTTTTTTTCCCAGCTGTTTTGTTAGTGGGCATAGATGGGATTAAATATTTACTGTCTGTGGATTTGAGCTTTTAGGATTACAGGCTTGGTCAGTGATAGTGCTGTTTATAGTCTTTTCTATGATCCAGCTTTAGCCATATGAAATTTGCTGGACTGATATTATAGTATCAAGCTTTCTACAACACATAGGCCTACGTTTGTGCTCTTTTAGTGCTTTATTATGCAATTACTTGAACATTTGTACATGATAAAAGGCAGCTCAATCTTTAACTAGCGATATAAAATACTGTACAACTATTTGGTGGAATGTGCTTTGTGGCTGCCCGATCTGGCAAGCAAAATGTTGTTTTGATAACAACTTTAATTTGCTTTGATTCTAGTGTTCCACTTGTACATGTGTTTGCAAGGCACAACAAAAAAGAAACCAAGCCAAACTCCTCACTGTTCTTCTACCTAAATTCCATTTCCCCTCTGTCTCATTCATTCAACGCAAAATGTTATTTTTTAAAATTGTGTTTGAGAATTTATAAATAAATAAACAGAAACCTTATGTAAGTAAGTATTCAGACCCTTTGCTATGAGACTCGAAATTGAGCTCCGGTGCATCCTGTTTCCATCGATCATCCTTGAGATGTTTCTACATCTTGATTGGAGTCCACCTGTGGTAAATTCAATTGATTGGACATGATTTGGAAAAGCAGACACCTGTCTATATAACGTCCCACAGTTGACAGTAAGCTTCAGAGCAAAAACCAATCCATGAGGTTGAAGGAATTGTCCGTAGAGCTCCGACAGAGGATTGGGTCGAGGCACAGAAGAGTATAATATTTTTTTTTTTTAAAGGGTCTGCAGCATTTGAAGGTCCTCAAGGACCCGGTGGCCTCCTCCATTCTTAAATGGAAGAAGTTTGGAACCACCAAGGCTCTTCCTAGAGCTGCCACCCGGCCAAACTGAGCAATTGGGGGAGAAAGGCCTTGGTCAGGGAGGTGACCAAGAACTTGACGGTCACAGAGTTCCTCTGTGTCCTTCTGGAAGGTTCTCCCATCTCCAATCATCTCTGCAGCACTCCACCATTCAGGCCTTTATGGTAGAGTGGCCAGATGGAAGCCACTCTTCAGTAAAAGGCACATGACAGCCCGCTTGGAGTTTGACAAAAGGCACCTAAAGGACTCTGACCATGAGAAACAAGATTCTCTGGTCTGATGACACCAAGATGGAACTCTATGGCTATAATGCCAAGCGTCATGTCTGGAGGAAACCTGGCACCATCCCTACGGCGAAGCATGGTGGTGGCAGCATCATGCTGTGGGGATGTTTTTCAGCAGCACAGCATGGTGGTGGCAGCATCATGCTGTGGGGATGTTTTTCAGCAGCAAAGACTGGGAGACTAGTCGGGATCGGGGGAAAGATGAACAGAGTAAAGCACAGCGATCCTTGATGAACACCTGCTCCAGAGCGTTCAGGACCTTCGACTGGGGCAAAGGTTCACCTTCCAACAAGACAACGAACCTAAGCACACAGCCAAGACTATGAAGGAGTGGCTTCGGGATAAGTCTCTGAATGTCCTTGAGTGGCCCGGACTTGAACCTGATCAAACATCTTTGGAGAGACCTGAAAATTGCTGTGCACCAACGCTCCCCATCCAACCTGACAAAGCTTGAGAGGATATGCAGAGAAGAATGAGAGAAACTCCACAAATACATGTGCCAAGCTTGTAGCGTCATAACCAAGAAGACCCGATGCTGTAAAGGGAGTTTATTTTCATTAGTTTGTGATTGAATTTCCATTGAGGCAGCTAGCTAAATATGCTATTACTTGTGCTAATTTTGTTAGCATTCTGGTAATGGATATTTTTTTGGGGCGCCCCCTTGTGTACTAAACCTGTAATACTGTACATCCTGGGATGAGAAGACGTTATGACAATATGTAAATCTGCCCAACCCCAGAATATGGTATGTATGTAAACTGACCAGGGTTCAATGACTATGTACATATGGCAGCAGGGTATAGTGCCAGGTAATGACAGTGAGATTCTGCTCTGAGAGGTGAATGTATTGTTTGCCTGAATGGAAACAAACACATGACAACATTTATGGTTGAAAGAAATGTGAATTCTAGAGAGCAGAAATCCTGTGTTCAAGATTCTGTTCTGGTTTTATTTTTAAAAATGTCTTATCACAACAGTTTGGTTGTTATTATGCCCAAACCCCATTGGAACCAGCAGACTCAGGCTGCCCTCAAGAGACCTCAGATCAGTCAGTAAGCCACACCTCAAGGCTATTTGCCACAACTCCCTGCTTATCATGCAGTCAGCTGACCCTGATCAGGCGCTTGAAGAAATGATGGGGGGCATAGAAACTCCTTACAGTAATGGCTTATGGACAGACTCCAAGAGCATCTGGTTCACCCACATTTCAGATTTTTTTTAGTTTTCTTACCCTGAGGAAGTGCAGGGATGAAGTGTGACTGTCCTACATTTAGTCTTCAGCAGCTACTGAATTGTGTGCCCAAATTGACTCAAAGGAACGTAAAAACCAGGCTTTAACATCAAACTCAATGAATGAGATCTTTGGACAAATGCCAGTGCAGAATTGGAAGACTTTAATTACATTTTATCCCTGCCATGATTAACGGTGACATTCTATGTCCCACATTCTGATACAACAGTAATTAGTGCTTTACACTGCATTATAGGTCTAGGCCTAGTGTCTCCCTCCTGATTCATGTTAGTCACTCTTCTCATGTTAAGGTTCATTCAATGCACAAATTCTTCCTTGATGTGTCTAGGAAGGATGTAGTGGGAAGTATTCCTGGAATTAAAGGTAGACTTGGTGACATGGATGCAGAAAGTTAATAGCATAGTGGGACAATTTCTGCAACAACTAAGAGTGAAGCACGAGGCTCAACTTTTCCACTTTTTGGTGCCCTGGCTACAATGCTTTAACAGCGTGACGCGAACCCACGCACATACTGTGTGAGTGATGTCTTTCATCTCGCTCATCTTTATCTGCGGTGGTCCTCGTGGTAATGTCATATCGCTGAGTCTGCCTTTAACATAGGGCCGTGACGATACCAGTATTGCAATTTCTTTTCTCCCCATGTTCAAAATGAAAACCCGAACAAGATCAATCTGGTCATTAAAAAAAACCTGCTGTATGTAAAATATTGTGTGCTATAAGCTTAGAAAATAAATACATGTGACTCTGACATGTTTGTTTCTGACATTTGTGCTGTTTTCCTTAAGTTAAATCCTCTTCGTGTTTTGTTTCCTTGCCACGATATTAACGAGTATTGCGATACTGGTATTGTCCTGGCCTTTAGCAGTGATACTTTTTATCAGCAAGACTAGAAGATTAATGTGCAACGACTAGCTAGATATGAGGGCTAGCCAATCGGAGAGGACCTTCCAGGATGAGGTGGTACGTTTTTAGAGAACGTCCTCAGTCTAGCACTCAAATTCTTGGGAACCGTACTGAGTGAAATCCTGTACGTGATGTAAGGTGATTGGGTTGGCTAAGGGGAAAAACTCGAGCTAAAATGAAAGGTTTATATTATTTGGTTTTCTGTTAAAATAATACAACAAAATTATAGAATAATAGTCCTATTGCGTATGTATGACCGCTAGGGCTGGGCAATTTTAAGTTGGATCTACTGCAGTCAAATAGCCTTGAAAGTGCCTCAGTTACGGCATGTTTGTTTGTCTAAGGGTACACTACTGCGTTTTTAAATGCCGAAAATAATTCCAGAGGTGGTTTCGTTTCAAAGTTTTTGCAGCCACTGAACAGGCATTTTTACTTGTCTGTAAAGGAAAAGTGCTTCTGAAGCGGGACTAACATCCATCACTAGGTGACCAGAACTGTGAATCAAATAATCTTGAGCTGCCTGTGCGCAGACCATGCTCTCCTAAAAAAGTAGTTTAAAGTTTGTTAAATAACGTGACTTACCAAGACATTTGGTGGAAAGAACACATCTTCCACTAGGAATCGATTCCTAAGATTCAGTACTTTTGGGACGGCGTAGACTAATTTCGTTTTTTGTACTGCCAAGAACATGAACACTCGGGACTGCGAGGGTAGGTGCAGGTTGGCCACCAGGCAGACAGGCAAAGTGCACGGTTCTGACAATCTATTGGAATGCTGTGTTTTTGCAGTTTCTTGGCTTGCAATGTCTCGCAACTTCAGTAAAGCCTGGCCAAACATCAATGACTAGGCTAGGATAATTTACTCTTAAACCGAAGACTGAACACACACTCGGATCATTTGCGAAGAGCAAGAGCTGGCGAGCTAGCAGCATTTTGATTTCGTGAGGAGGAAAATGTTTTTCTTCTGGGATTAAAAAAAATAAATGTTAAGGGTCCCAATTTAGTTAACTTCTTATGGGCAGGTGGAACGGTAGTGTCCCACCTGGCCAACATCTGGTGAAATTGCAGTGCGCAAAATTCTAAAATACTACATTTTTAAAATATTTAACATTCTTGAAAATATATAGGTTATACATCAAAATAAAGCTTAACTTCCAGCTGCTGTGTCAGATTTCAAAAAGGCTTGACGGCAAAAGCACACCATGCGATTATCTGAGGACAGCGCCCCGCATACAAATGCATAAATAATTTTTCAACCAGGCAGGTGTGACACAAAAGTCAGAAATAGCGATTATAATTAATGCCTTTTGATCTTCTTCTGTTGGCACTCCAATGTCCCAGAAACAACACAAATGGTCCTTTTTTGTTCGATAATGTCCTTATTTATATCCCAAAAATGTAAATTTATTTGGTGCGTTTGATTCAGAAATACAACGGTTTCAACATGCCTACAAAGTATCTAAGTTACCTCAACTTGGTCCGAACATTTCAAACAACGTTCCTAATCCAACCTCAGGTACCCTAAAACGTAAATAATCAATCAAATTTAAGACGGAATAAACTGTTTCTAATACTGGATAAAAACAAAGTGGAGCGCGCACCAAAACAGTGGAGTCCACCTGGAGTGACACAAACAATTTCTAAAGACTGTTGACATCTATTGAAAACCATAGGAACTGCAACCAGGTTCCTAATAAGGGTATCCCATAGAAAACGATTGGAAAATCCTATAACCTCAATTTCCCCCCCGGATGGTTTGTCCTCAGGGTTTCGCCTGCCAAATCGGTTCTGTTATACTCAGACATTATTTTAACAGTTTTAGAAACTTTTTAGTTTTCTATCCAAATCTACCAATTATATGCATATTCTAGCTTCTGGGCCTGAGTAACAGGCAGTTTACTTTGGGCACACCCCTAGTTCTTATCTTTTCTTTATTTATTTTTTTTTCAAATGGGCTAATCCAATTTGATGGTAATGTGAGGTCTAGACTGTCCTGCATTACTGTTACCTTTCACAATGCATGTGTGTGGATCATCTCTCCATTCACAATTCACAGCTTGCTTTTTTTTCTCTCAAATGTTATCCGAAATAAGGGGAAAATGTACTTATGTAATCTGATAGTCATGTTGGTGTACTAATAGTTATTTGGGAGGCTTTATCTTGGTGCAGTATTTCCCCTATGATGAATCGGTTAGATGGTAGGCATCGGTGGCATATATATTATATTATATTTTATTTTACATGTGTAATGCTATTATTCCGCAAAGGCTTTAGCAGTTCTTGAAAATGACCAAGGCGGCCTATGGCCATGTTTGGAATTACTTGACTAATAGGAAGATCCAACGCTTTTGGCTACTATTTTGGGTAAATTGTGTGTACGGTTGCCCTGAAGAGTGTGATCAGATCAGCCTGTATCCATATAGATGGTTTATTGATCAGTTGGCACCATTGGCCAAACCAGTGAGCATCCAGATCATCGGCCAGTCATGTCTTAACAGGACTTGGCTAAAGTGTCTCAGGATTATTTATTTATTTATTTATCCGTTATTTTACCAGGTAAGTTGACTGAGAACACGTTCTCATTTGCAGCAACGACCTGGGGAATAGTTACAGGGGAGAGGAGGGGGATGAATGAGCCAATTGTAAACTGGGGATTATTAGGTGATGGTTTGAGGGCCAGATTGGGAATTTAGCCAGGACACCGGGGTTAACACCCCTACTCTTACGACAAGTGAAATGGGATCTTTAACCTCTCTGGGATAGGGGGGGGGGGGGACGCTTTTCAGCAAAAGCATAAGATGCTATTATCTGATGATAACACAACAGTAAACAAAGGGAAAGCATATTTCAACCCTGCAGGCGCTACACAAAACGCAGAAATAAAATATAAATCATGCCTTTGACAAGCTTCTTTTGTTGGCACTCTAATATGTCCCATAAACATCACAAATGGTCCTTTTGTTCGATTTAATTCCGTTGATATATATCCAAAATGTCAATTTATTTGGCGCGTTTGATCCAGAAAAACACAGCTTCCAACTTGTGCAACGTCACTACAAAATATCTCAAAAGTTACCTGTAAACTTTGCCAAAACATTTCAAACTACTTTTGTAATACAACCTTAGGTATTTTTTAACGTTTTTAATCGATCAAATTGTATACGGGACAATCTGTGTTCAATACAGGAAGACAACAAACTAACGCTACCTTTCTGGTCTTGCACAACTATCAAACAGTACACATAACGTGACAGACATTCAAGATGGCCGTACTTCTTCATTACACAAAGGAATAACCTCAACCAATTTCTAAAGAGTGGTGACATCCAGTGGAAGCGGTAGGAACTGCAAACAAGTCCCTTAGATCTAGTTTCCCAATGGAAAAACTCATTGAATAGACAGAAAAAAAATTCTGAATGATTTGTCCTTGGGGTTTTGCCTGCTACATAAGTTCTGTTATACTCACAGACATGATTCAAACTGTTTTAGAGACTTCAGTGTTTTCTATCCAAATCTACTAATAATATGCATATCTTATATTCCGGGGATGAGTAGCAAGAAGTTGAAATTGGGCACGCTATTTATCCAAAAGTGAAAATGCTGCCCCCTATGACCTCAGAGATTCAGGACACCCTTTTAACATCCCATCTGAAAGACGGCACCCTACACAGGGCAGTGTCCCCCAATCACTGCCCTGGGGCATTGGGATATTTTTTTAGACCAGAGGAAAGAGTACCTCCTACTGGCCCTCCAACACCACTACCAGCAGCATCTGGTCTTCCATTCAGGAACTGACCAGGACCAACCCTGCATAGCTTCAGAAGCAAGCCAGCAGTGGTATGCAGGGTGGTATGCTGCTAACATTGAGATGAGAAGATTGGACTGAGTCAGAAGCATGGTTGTGTGAGGGCAGGGGGCGGGAGAGGCGCTCTGAGTGTATGGGCCTGCTGCACTGGCCAAGCCAACAGAAGTACTGTAATGTAGGCTATGGGAGTGTGGGCCTGGACTAGCCAAAGAAACAGTGTCAGCACAGATGCACTTCTTCCTGACAACACAATATCTGTCATGTAGCCTAATGACTACACAATATGTTTCTCTGTGGAGGGAAAGTTGCTGCTACTTTTCTGGCTGCGAGTTCTTTGAAGAGGACAATAAAGTCCATCTGCACATCTATTATGCAAATATGCGTCATTAGCCTGTTCATTGAAGAGCGACACTGCTTTATGAAAGAATTTGCCCTATCCTTGATGGACGGGTGATTCCATATCACCTTTTCTGGAAAAACGTATTTTGTTATATATATGAGACATCTAGCCTTGTTTGTTTGAATTGGGCCATTTCAAATGTGCTTTTACAGCACAATGAAGGGATGAGATGAATATGGTCAAAATGGTGTTGACAGTTGATTACACATTTTCCAAGCCAGGCTATTTTTATTCATGATTTATCATATACTTATTGTTCATTGTTTAGTACTAGTTAGTGATGCACCGATATAAATTTTTTGGCCGATATCCAATATTTCCCTTGCCCCAAAAAAACAATACCAATATTTAGTATTTTGGCTTCCTTTTTTAAGCATTCTAGTACAGTTAACTATTTAACACTCAAATCAAATGTATTTATATAGCCCTTCGTACATCAGCTGATATCTCAAAGTGCTGTACAGAAACCCAGCCTAAAACCCCAAACGGCAAGCAATGCAGGTGTAGAAGCACGGTGGCTAGGAAAAACTCCCCAGAAAGTCCAAAACCTAGGAAGAAACCTAGAGGAACCAGGTTATGAGAGGTGGCCAGTCCACTTCTGGCTGTGCCGGGTGGAGATTATAACAGAACATGGCCAAGATGTTCAAATGTTCACACACCGATGGATGAAGTGGTCTAAGGCACTGCATCTCAGTGCAAGAGGCGTCACTACAGTTCATCCGGTTTTGATTGGTAGTCCCATAATTGGCCCAGCGTCGTCCGGGTTTGGCCAGGGTAAGTTGTCATTGTAAAAAATAATTTGTTCTTAATTAACTTCTTGAGTGTAGGGGGCAGTATTTTCATTTTTGGCAACAACAAAAAATTTACTAATTTGAAACTGCCTATTTCTCAGGCCCAGAAACTAGAATATGCATATAATTGTCAGATTGGGATAGAAAACACTCTAAAGTTTCCAAAACTGTCAAAATATTGTCTGAGTCGAACAGAACTGATATTGCAGGTGAAAACCTGAGGAAAATCCAACAAGGAAGTGCTCTTTTTCCTGAAAGCGCTCTGTTCCATTGGATGCCTTGCCTCCATTTAAAGGGATATCAACCAGATTCCTTTTCTGACACGCCAGGTGGATTAACAACAAGCTACGCTGTGTTTTGCTATATTGCACTTGGGATTTCATGAAAATTAAATATTTTTTGTAATTTAGTTTGAATTTGGCTCTCTGCAATTCAGCGGATGTTGATGAAAATGATCCCGCTAACGGGATGGGTGCGTCAAGGAGTTTTAACTGACTTGCCTAGTTGAAGGTTACACACACCACACTGACCAAAAAGTTATTTTGTTTGCATTTACATATGTCCCCATTACCAGTAAAACGTAATCAAATCCGATTTATTTTACTTAGTTGGTGTGCTGTTTTGTCGTTTCATTCTAACCCAGGTTTTCTCATACTATGGAACGCTGTTTGGGTCTTTGCGTGTTAAATAACACTATTTAACGTGTCAAATAAGCTTGTTGACCAATTAGGACCTGACTATGACTGCACGTCACATAATAATTTAACGTTTTTTTTAATGTACTGGCAGCCAGTGGGAGGATGACTGAGGAGAGGGCGAATGAGTGCCACCTAGCTGTGACGAAGTTCATAGTGAAAGGCCTACACCCCTTTGCAACAGTGGAGTCCAAGGGCTTTAGGTAACAGGCAGTGTATATATTGAGTTGAATTAATTTTTAGGATCTAGTAGTATATATATATAGATATAGATATAGATAGTATGTTTATGTTAGTCCCATCACTCCACAATACACAACACGATAATTCAATAATGATAATTCAACACATGAAAACAATCCTTTTTTTTTTTTACTGTAGGGGGATGAGCAAGGTACTCACCCCCAAATATACCCCTCCCTCCAGGAGTTACCTCGGTGACACATTCATTCCTACCTGGTATGGTGTAGAAAAGGCCAATGTGATCACTGAGCTGAAGGACGTACCAAAGCTGGCCATCACATCAGACGGGTGGACCAGCCTCTGTCAGGACCACTATCTCAATGTTACAGTGCACTATACAAGCCAGGGCAGTGTAAAATAGAAGGTCCTCCACACCAGGGCAGTGTACAAATCGCGAAGTAGTGGCAGAGGAGATCTCAGACATTCTGGAAGAGTATGAGATAGAGCTGAGCAGATTGTAGCTGTGACTGTTGATAATGCTGGCAATATGGATGTTGCCATCAAGAGGCCTAAAAATAGGATGCTTTGCACACACATTGAATCTGGCAGCGCAGAAAATCTACAAAATGACTTCCATTGTGTGGTTCAAGAGATCCTCGATGTCCAAAACAGTCTTGAAGGAAAAGCAGCAGCTCCTTGGTAAGAAACCTGTTCAATCTAAAGTATTATTTTGAAATTCCCACATTTTAACAATTTAATTCAATATTCAAGTGTGCGGTAATGTAGTTTTTTTGTTTCAGGCCTTCCGCATCACTCACTCATCCTTGATGTGAAGAATAGATGGAACTCTTATCTAATGAAGGATTCACAGAGCAGTATCCAGCGACCCAAGCAGCAGCCTTGGACCCACAACTGAGAAAAGCAATGACCGAGGACAACCTGGGCCGTCTGAAGGACGAGGACTTCCATACGGCTGAGGAGTTTGTCCAGCTCATGAGAATCCTCAATACATCCACACTGTGTGTGTCATGTGGAAATAATGCCACCTGCGGACAGATCATACCCATTTTCCAAAAACTGGAAAAGCACTTCACTGTGAAGCATGAAGATATGTTTGTGGCAACCATCAGAGAAGGTATTAGAGAACCTCTCCGATTGCCATCACGATGAGGACATTCAAGCCTTCCTGCATGAGGCCACAGCAATGGACCCCAGATTTAAAGGGAGGCCGGTGAGTGACACCTCCTGGGACAGGCTGAGGAAGGCAACTGTTGAGGCCAATGTGACAGGAGCAACATCAGGGCTGTCAGAGGAGCCGGAGCAGACACACAGAGCACCAGCAACAGGAGAAGAAGAGGAAGTGGAGGAGACGGTACCTCCATTGCACAAAACAAGGAGTGCCTTGGAGGAGCTGTTCTCAGAGGAGGACGTGGAGTTTAGGTTGACGATCCAACAGGACACCTCATCCCTCACCCTCAGCGAGCGTGTTGACCTAGAGGCTGAGCTCTACAAAGGCCTAGCTCTCATCCCCATGGCTGAAGATCCAATGATGTGGTGGGTGAAGAGAGCTACTCTAACCCCTCACAAACATTGCAACAAGTTCCCTCTGTGCTCAAGCCTCCTCCACCCCTAGCGAGAGGGTATTTTCTTCTGCAGGGAACACAATAATCTAGGAAAGGTCCTGACTTCTGCCAGAGAAGGCAAATATGTTTATCTTTCTCCAGAAGAACTGCTGAGAACTGTTAGTTATTTTGCAGCCCACCTGCATGCCCCACCCGTGTTGCTCTATACCACTTTTCTTTTGCAGGAAAATGTTTTTCATTTGTATTACATTTCCATCAATACATAAATCTATGATAGTGATTTGTTCAAAACATTGCTGTTTCTTCTGCTGTAAATATTTGTTTTAAATTTATTTTACATTTCTGAAAATAAAGCAATATTAATTCTGTTCTTAATTTGTTTTGAGTTTTTTGTAAAAAAAAATAATAATAATTAAAAACATTAAGAATACCGTTAAAGTACCGGATCAATAAGCCGTATCGGTAAGAGTAGTAGTAGTACCGTTAAAATCTTAACGATACCCATCCCTAGCTTTGACAGTGCTACTGATAGTAGTGGGGGAGCTTGGCTTGCACATGCAAATTCAGAACACACAACCATCTGTAATAGAACTGTGTTATTTGACGTGTCAAATTAAAAGCTTATTTAACGCATCAAATAGTGTTATTTGACTCTGCAGTGACGCTATTACTGTGTAACTCCGGTAGGGCAACATGCGTAACAGTGCTCGACCAGTCGACGAAAGCCAACATCACCCACGACCGATGAACGGTTGATTGTCAAGGGCAATGAATTCCATTATCTTGCTGTTAATGGATTTGAGTTGTCTCACTGAAATGTTCTTACTCTTTCAAATGACTGCTCGACTTGTTGACTGCTCGATCCACACAGCAGACATTGTGGGCGAGGTTAGGAATGCTGTGTTGCATGTGTGACGCAAAATATTGTGGCGTCATTACGTAACCTACGTTATATAGGTATGCGGGTCTGCTTTGACATCAGTTTTGCACATCGGCGTTAAACTAGACCTCGGCCGATACTGATGTTGGCATTTTTAGCTAATATCGGCCGATTTCCGATATGTTCACCGACATATCGTGTATCCCTATTTAGTACATAAATAATGTCTGAGGGGTGTCAGTAGTTTTCTGAGACCGACTTTTTTTCCCCCCCCTTCTTCTTTCAGATCAGCAAGTGTCCCGGCAGCTGGAGCGAGGCAGACATACTAGCAGGGGAAAATGAGTGAACTGGACCAGTTACGCCAGGAGGCTGAGCAGCTCAAAAGCCAGATCAGAGTGAGTGTTAACCTCTCCATCTACCATCAATGGGGCAGGAGCAATTGTTCAAAACGTACAGAAATTGTGTATTTCAGCACTATTGACTCGATTGCAACGAACACACAGAACTTAACCTGCTCTTGCAGGTTACTGCTGGCTTTCTTAACTCTACTAACGTGAGTTTACATGCAGCTGCGGCCTAAACTAACCTTGATTACAACAAAAAAACATTGGAATAAAACTGGTAGGCCAGGTGTTCTGACGCGTTACTGTGTCAAGCCTGCTTGATACTAGAAATAGTCATTGTCTGCGTTCACTACTCCCGCCCCAATTAAATAACGTCTTATCGGTAACGACAAAATTGAAATTTGAAAGATAAATGGAAGACTATGACATACCGGTTGGTGAACTTCAATTAATAGCCCAGGCGTTTATTTGCATCAATCCCTGAACACAACCAGCGCTTATTAGAGAAAATCGACTCTTGACGTCAACATTCTAATGACAATCTAATAAATACATTTCATATAGGCCTACGCTATTGCTATTTGCGTTTATATTTCTGTTCAGTATAGTTTGTTAGCTAGAAAATGATGATCCTGACAGTCTGAGGCAGGGTGCTCTGCAATCATCCTACTCCAACTATTGGCAGGGATAATGTGGCATTTCTTATTTGTCAGCATGAATGAAATTAGTGGTTCCTGCCTTGATGACTATTATATTTACACTACTTGTCCTATAGATTTTTGTAGTAAATTATTACTTGGAATAAACTGATAGCTAAAATGCTCCTTTTCCAGGAATTACATGCTAGTTACTGGTAACTAGCAAGCTAGCTACATTACTATGGTTCCTGTGTATGTTGGGAGTCATTTTACAGCTTGCATTAATGGTATGATGTTTATACAGTGGGGCAAAAAAGTATTTAGTCAGCCACCAATTGTGCAAGTTCTCCCACTTAAAAAGATGAGAGGCCTGTAATTTTCATCATAGGTACACTTCAACTATGACAGACAAAATGAAGGGAAAAAATCCAGAAAATCACATTGTAGGATTTTTTATGTATTTATTTGCTAATTATGGTGAGAATTTAATGGTTCACTATTGAGCGTTCATGTTCTACAAATACATCTCTGCTGTGCACACAACAGGGAATATTACTCTTAACTACCAGCCTAAACACATGTTTTCTTAATTATATAATTTGTGCAAGAAAGAGTGGGAGGCCCCGGTGCACAACTGAGCAAAAGGACAAGTACATGTTTAGTGTCTAGTTTGAGAAAGATGCCTCAAGGCCTCAACTGGCAGCTTCATTAAATAGTACCCACAAAACAGGCAACTCCGGGATGCTGGCCTTCTAGGCAGAGTTCCTCTGTCCAGTGGCTGTGTTTTCCCATTCTTAATCTTTTTTTCTTTTTATTGGCTAGTCTGAGAGATGGCTTTTTCTTTGCAACTCTGCCTAGAAGGCCAGCTTCCCAGACACCCCAGTAGAATTGGAGAAACTCTCCAAATACAGGTGTGCCAAGCTTGTAGCGTCATACCCAAGAAGACTCGAGGCTGTAATCTCTGCCAAAGGTGCTTCAACAAAGTACTGAGTACAGGGTCTGAATACTTATGTAAATGTGATATTTCTGTTTTGTAAAGATTTATACAAACCCGTTTTTGCTTTGTCATTATGTGGTTCTGTGTGTAGTTTGAGTGGGGGGGAGACTATTTAATCCAGTTTAGAATAAGGCTGTAACATAACAAAATGGGGAAAGTCAAGGAGTCTGAATACTTTCCAAATGCACTGTAAACATTGGGTTGTTATTTGACCTGAAATGCTCAAGGTCCTTTTTTTTCTGGACCTTTGTAGAATTCTGAGCCACACAATTGTATGTTTTGTACTCTGATAATTAATCCACAGATAAAAGGGGAAACCTAGTTAGTTTCTAGTAATCTCTCCTCCTTCAGTCTTGTTCTTCTTTGGACTTTATATGGCGGTTGGCAACCAACTTTAAGGTGCATTACCACCACCTACTGGACTGAAGTGTGGACCTCAGTTCGTCTTTCAATCACCCACGTGGGTATATGCTCCTAAAAACCAATGAGATGGCAGAGGTGGGACTTGCAGCACGTCAAACGTCAAATAGAACCAAGTTCAATTTTAGTGCCTGGCTATGCAGACATGCGCGAGCAGTTTGGATGAAATGATTGAATAACGTGCATGTGTAAAAGTATTTTGCAACGCTCGCACACGCAATGCTGGTAGTGTGGTCAGCACGTTAGTCTGCTCAAGAGGCGAGATTAAAATGTTCCGATAATACCCACCAGAGGGTGAAGTCATCTTGCAAAATTTTAGTTACAATCAGGACTTAAAGATAACGCTGACGGAGCGGTAAATCAGTGCCGGATTAAAGTTGCAATTGAGATTGGGTGATTTATTTTTTAAATTTTAGCACGTATTGATGGTTTAACGAGACCTCCGCAAGCGATAATCTAGTGGAAAGCGGTGGTTGCAATTGGCCCATTGAATTGACATTTTGTTCTCATAATCAAGTCTCAACATTGTCATAACAAAGCTACACTGTCTTCAACAACTTTATTTTATTTCTTACATTTGTGTGATGGTTAATTATCGTCCTACTTTTTCAGGATGCCAGGAAAGCATGTGCAGATGCCACACTATCACAGGTAAAATAAAAAATATATAAAAAATAATTTATATTGGGCTCTTTTACCTGGAGATATCCAAAACATTCAACCCGATCTGCTATTGATGACATTATGTAACAGTCTTTTTGTGTTTTGCAGATCACTGCCAACATTGATCCTGTTGGCCGTATTCAGATGCGCACAAGACGGACACTGAGGGGACATTTGGCTAAGATCTATGCCATGCATTGGGGCACTGATTCCAGGTAAACCCAAGTATAATTTTAGTGTCTTTCTAACTATTTTTCTTTACAGTGACAAATAGTTGAATGACTCCCGTTGTCAAGTGTAGAAGTTGGTACGGTATACATTTGTATGACCTTTGGCATGAATTGGTGATTCTATGCTTCCACATGATATACAGTAGGCATAGTGGGCGAGCTTTAAATGTACGTAGGTGTTATGACTAAGCATGTGTTGCTATTATTGTCAAGTTACAAGGCAACGCAGTCTTGATAAATTGCTTTTAGTTTGCTATTCTATTTCATGCAGAACGTAGTTATTGTTGGACAAAAAATAAGTGTGCTTACTATTTCTCATAGGGAAACTGTTATTCCATGACCTTACATGTTTCCACTCTTTCTTACAGGCTCTTGGTCAGTGCTTCCCAAGATGGTAAACTCATCATTTGGGACAGCTATACCACTAACAAGGTCATATACTTCAGTGGCTTACCTTTCAAAGCTCTGTACTATACGTTTCCATTGCAATTCTAGGTGTTGCATTCAGTCCCTTCAACCATTCTACTTCAGTTTTTTTTAATTCACCTATGCACTAGTTATAAGAGATTATTACTTCAGGCGTGGAAAGGCTTCATGTTTTTTTTATTTTATCACCTTGCAGGTCCATGCCATTCCTCTACGCTCTTCCTGGGTCATGACCTGCTCATATGCACCTTCAGGAAACTACGTGGCCTGTGGAGGTCTGGACAACATCTGCTCTATTTACAACCTGAAGACACGTGAGGGGAATGTGCGTGTGAGCCGGGAGCTCGCTGGACACACAGGTAGGCTACATTTTCTGTTTGGTGGCTTGGTTTTTCTTCTGTTTTGTTTTTCTATGAAATCCTTATCTTTTGTTTTCTTCTACTTAAACTACTGTGGGAACAGTTCTGAAGATTTTTTGTTGTAATGTACAAATGATATCTCTAAATTCCAGGTTATCTGTCCTGCTGTCGCTTTGTTGATGACAACCAGATTATTACAAGCTCTGGAGATACCACTTGGTAAGTAAAGGAATTACTCCCCCTCCTGTAGGGATGCTGCGCTCTGTCTATTTTCAATACTACAACACTGTTCATTTTCCTGAAGTGGATTAGATGTGCATTTGGATCGAAACTCATGCTTGTTTGACTAGATGTTAATTTTTTTTTTTACAGTGCCCTATGGGATATCGAGACTGGCCAGCAGACGACCACGTTTGCTGGGCACAGCGGTGATGTCATGAGCCTCTCCTTGGCCCCTGACACAAGGCTATTTGTCTCAGGTGCTTGTGATGCCTCCGCCAAACTCTGGGATGTCAGAGAGGGCATGTGCAGACAGACCTTCACTGGGCATGAGTCTGACATCAACGCCATATGTGTAAGGGCAGCATCCGTTATCAATATATACGTCTTTGCACATATATTGGCAATTAGTGTATTTTACATAATGCCATTCGATCAAAATGTATACATTTCACTTTGATTCAAAAAATGTATTTGATACAAATTATTAAGTAAAATATAGTCAGCATATTATACTCTTTACTGTTGTCTCTAGTGATGGTGGAAAAAATAGATAGTTATCGCAATATTATTTTGGATGATATGTCCATACTTTGACTCCAAAAAATCTAGCTAGAACTAGATGGCTGTGCCTGTACCAAGACTGTTATTTTTCATCCTATAGCTTGTTCCCATCTTCTTTTTAAATAGTGAGCCAGCATGTTTTCAGCACTTTTTATTTCCATCACTGATCAAAACTCAAAAGGCATATCGTGAGCATTATGTTTTGAATCTCAATACGTATAGAGTCATGACAAATGCAGTACATATCGTATCAGCACCTAAGTTTTGTGATAATATCGTATCGTGAGGTCCCTGGGAATTCCCAGGTCTAATAGTCTGTCATAATTCTGTGATCTTATCTGTGCTTTACAGTTCTTCCCCAATGGCAATGCCTTTTGTACGGGCTCTGATGATGCCACCTGCAGACTCTTCGACCTTCGTGCCGACCAGGAGCTGATGTGCTACTCCCATGACAACATCATCTGTGGCATCACCTCTGTTGCTTTCTCCAAAAGTGGCCGTCTCCTCCTAGCTGGATATGATGACTTCAACTGCAACGTGTGGGACACACTGAAGGCTGACCGTGCCGGTGAGTCACTGATAACCCCCCTGAGCAGAGGTTGCAATAACGCAGGATATTTTCCCGCATAAAAAAGCGGGACACATATTTTGCTGCGTTTTTGTAAACTGCGATCTAAAATGCTTCTTATTGTCATTTCTGCTCGCCTTCAGTCACAGTTCGCTCCAAATCGTGAATATAAAAGAACACATTTTGTGATTCAGTTGCACTTCTCCAATCAGATGAGAGATCTTTGCTCTCGTCTTGACCAATCAGACAGTGCTCAGACTGATATGTACAGTACCTTTCTCCAGTAGCAAGTTCAATTAGATTAACTTCAAGCAACTTTCATTGCAAGCTAATTTACTTATGTGGCTGCTAGCCAAATAGTGTTGCACTTTTGTTGTCAACTAATGAAAACGTGAAGCAAATTTTTGGGGGGTGTGAAGAAAAAGTACAGTTGCAGGCCCCTGATCGCTCTAATGAAGCAACAACAAAAAAAACACGACTTTGAATATAAAATGCAGGTGAAATGGTTGAAAACACATTCTTTGGATGGTCTGCGTTTTGAAAATGCCATTTTCTGAAAGCTAATGCGACCCCTGCAGAGACACCTCATTGCACACCAAGCAACGTTTATCTTGTACACATATTAGTCAAACACAATATGTCCTGGAAATGTTTTATTCAAAAAAGACTTAGCTACCACAAACTGATTATTTTAACTTTATCATGTCAGTTAATGAAATTGCATCATTCCCAGCATCTTGGTAGATCCCCACCACAAAAAGTTATTTGACTAATGCTATGGTGCTGTTTTAGGTGTGTTGGCTGGACATGACAATCGTGTTAGCTGCCTGGGAGTAACTGATGATGGCATGGCAGTTGCAACAGGATCCTGGGACAGTTTTCTGAAGATCTGGAATTGAAACCTGAAGGTGCTTTCCCTTTATTGTATTGCTCAGCCTTAGCTACTTGTATACAGTGGATTGTTCACTATAGTTCAACCCTGACTCGCTCTTTGACCTTTTTCCACTTTTTCTTTTTCAGATGTCATTTTGAATTCAAGTTCACTGGAAGACCATTTACAACAACTTAAGAATGTAAAATTTCACAGCATCTTCTTCAACCCCGTTTTAAACGGACTTGGAAACCACAAAAACGAAGGGAAACCAATGCCTTTCCTACACAAAGAAGAGCACAATTGTTTATCACCTAGTTTAAAAGATTTCCTGTGGTATCAAATCAAACTTGTGCATTCCTTCTTGGACCATTTTATGTTACCTTGAATGAAAAAACACTATCATCCCATGCAAATGTATGCGTCTCAAAAGCAAATGTTGGAGCGTAATTGTACAAATATTTAACTTTTTTTTTTTTTTTTTTTGAATTCTATTCTCTGAAGGTCATAGTTTTATTCAATGACTTTCGTTTGTCATGTTTCCTCAGTGGTTTTAGATATGTTTTTAAAATTAAAGCTTTTCATTTTAATCTAATTTAATCATGTAAGAAAGATGGGACAAAATAACACGAAGAGAGCTTGAAAGCAAAAGCTTGACCAGATTACATGAGCAACTTTCGGAACGTTTCTATGATGTATTTATATAATAGCGGTTTGTTTAATCACAGCTTTTTTTGCACAGAAAATCAAATTTGCTTCAACTAATATTGTTAACTAACCAAGCACATGCTATAAATTGTGATGAACGCTCATTCCAAAGCAAAAGGGTATGAGTAACTTATTTTCAGTTAACTGAAGGGGTTAACTGTCTTTTGTTATTTGGGTGGGGTTTAGAATGGGGTTCTGTTATTTTTGTGGCAAGGCTGGATTTAGTAAATGGGTGGGGGATTATTGTTTTTTTTGTCCACTTCTCAGTGATGGACCTCACCTGACTAAATAGACAGACCCTTCCTGTGCTTGGAACTGCATTTGCTATTCTGTGAATGAAATGTACAAATCAATGTCTGAAAATAATGATCTGAAATGTCATATTTCTTTTGGTCTGCCATGGGTTAATTTAGGCGTGCATGCTGTAGAATTGCTTTCCAAGGTGCAAAGGCCCAAGTTGTCTGTCTTTTTCGTAAGGATAGTAACCTGTTATTAACTATAATTTGAACTTTATTCAAGGTTTTTTTGGCTAGACTCTGCATACGTTTATGTACTTACACTGGCAAGGCTATGCACCAGAGAATTAAACGTGAAGAATGATTTCCTATTGACTGCAGACTCTGAAATATGCTTACCAGTTCTAATGATGCCACTTTTTATAATTCATAAAGGAATGATTGGGAGCTCTGTTGGGTGGTTCACACAATCTCACCTTTACATTTTCACAACCAATGGAACAAAACACATTTTCAGATTTCTTATTGTAATATTTTTTTATTTTGGCTTTTTAAATATGTCAAAGCATCTGAATGACTTTTTTTCTTCACTGTATACAGAAGCACTTTCTTTAATAGTTGTGACATTTCTTCTTTATTTTCCCTGCGATGTACAATAAATGTGATGTATTTGTGTGTGGCCACAAGTAAAATGACTTGCAATTCAATTGAGATTTCCTTTTTCTCCTTCCATTGATAAGATAGAGCTCTGCATCCTTGTACTCTTCACCTTTTTTTTTGTATTTTATTTCAGTATGTTGGTGTACCACAGCGAGCTGGATGCAAGATAGATAATGTACTGTTATTGAAAAATGTAATAAAAGCTGTTTGAGGTCTCTTTCTTGTTGACTTTATTCTCAGATTACTTGTAATGTTCTCTCCCATATGTACATTTTACTATATTGCTTAAGTGCAGAAATGATCCATGCAAATAAGGAGAAAAGAACCATACACTAAACATTCACATTCCAACAAAACAAATTAGTAGCACAATAGGCAACTTAACTAGCATGTTTTTAAGTTTCAAGTTTTGATGTCTCATGCATAAGAACCATGAAATTACTTTCTTGCTAACTCAAAACCCAACAGTTAAATAATCAGTAACAATGTATTACTAGAAAGAAACAAGGAATATGAAATACACTAAGCAAGCATTCTACACTGCTCAAAATAAAGGGAACACTAAAATAACACATCCTAGATCTGAATGAAATATTCTTAAGTAGTTTTTTCTTTACATAGTTGAATGTGCTGACAAAGTCACACATTATCAATGGTAATCAAATTTATCAACCCATGGAGGTCTGGATTTGGAGTCACACTCAAAATTCCAAGTGGAAAACCACACTACAGGCTGATGCAACTTTGATGTAATGTCCTTAAAACAAGTCAAAATGAGGCTCAGTAGTGTTTGTGGCCTCCACGTGCCTGTATGACCTCCCTACAACGCCTGTGCATGCTCCTGATGAGGTGGCGGATGGTCTCCTGAGGGATCTCCTCCCAGACCTGGACTAAAGCATCCGCCAACTTCTGGACAGTATGGTGCAACATGGCGTTGGTGGATGGAGCGAGACATGATGTCCCAGATGTGCTCAATTGGATTCAGGTCTGGGGAACGGGCGGGCCAGTCCATAGCATCAATGCCTTCCTCTTGCAGGAACTGCTGACACACTCCAAGTCCATATAGCTCATTTGTTAGCTATGAATCAGTCATATTGCTTGGGGAAAGAAGTTGTGCAAGAGCCTGTTGGTGTCGGACTTGATCCACCGGTACCTTTTGCAGTGCGGCAGCAGAGAAAATAGCCTATGGCTTGGGTGGTTGGAGTCTGACGATTTTCCAGGCCTTCTTTTCACACCACCTAATATAGAGGTCCTGGATGGCAGGGAACTCGGGCCCAGTGATGTACTGGGCTATCTGCACAATGCTCTGTAGCGCCATGCGATGGAGGGCGGTGCTATTGCCATACCAAGCAGTGATGCATCCAGTCAATATGCTCTTAATGGTACAGCTGTAGAACCTTTTCAGGATTTGAGGGCCCATGCCAAACTTTTTCAACCTCCTGCGGGTGAAGAGACACTGTCGCACCTTCTTCACTACTGTGCATGTGTGTTTGGACCATTTTAAGTCTTTAGTGATTTGGACACCAAGGAACTTGAAACGGTCTACCAGCTCCACTCCTGCCCCGTTGATGTGGATAGGGGTGTGCTCGCGCTCCCTGTTTCCTGTTGTCCAACTCCTTGGTCTTGTTGACATTGACGGAGATGTTGTTGCTCTGGCACCGCACTGCCAGGTCACTGACCATGTAGGCTGACTCAACGTTGCCGATGATCAGGCCTACCACCGTTGTGTTGTCAGCGAACTTGATAATGGTGTTGGAGTCATGTGTGGCCACACAGTCGTGGGTGAACAGGGAGTACAGGGACTAAGCACACACCCCTGTGGGGCCCCTGTGTAAAGGGTCAGCGTGGTGGAGGTGATGTTGCCTACCTCACCACCTGGGGTCGGCCCATCAGGAAGTCCAGGATCCAGTTGCAGAGGGAGGTGTTCAGACCCAGAATCCTAAGCTTATTGAGGAGCTTGGAGGGGACAATGGTGTTGATCGCTGAGCTATAGTCAATGAATAGCATTCTCACATAGGTATTCCTCTTATCTAGGTGGGTGAGGGCAGTGTAGAGAGAAATTGAGATTGCGTCGTCTATGAATCTGTTGGGGCGGTATGCAAATTGAAGTGGATCTAGTGTGGCTGGGATGGTAGAGTAAATGTGTGCCATAACCAGCCTCTCAAAGCACTTCATGATTACAGAAGTGAGTGCTACAGGGTGGTAGTCATTGTGGCATGAAGCCTTAGAATTCTTAGGAACAGGAATGATTGTGGTCATCTTAAAACGTGGGGATTACAGACTGGAACAAGGAGAGGTTGAAATTTACTGTGAATATGCCATATGGCGACCGGATCATATTTGTTTTTACCTTGGAGGATAAAGGATTTTTTCCAGGTCATACAATTAATTATTAGAGACCGACTTCTATTTGAGCCAGGCTTCTATTTCCTTAATACACTCAGTATTTTCTCATTTACATAGTTAATTGTTTAAGCATTCATTTACAGCCATTTTGATACATTTCTTTATTTCTTGCACTGTGTTGTCATTTACACACTGTCACATTTCTTTCATTTAAGTATGCCTCTATTTCGAGATTATTATATATTTTTTTTATTCACAGAATAATTATTCTGGGCCAGTTGTGTGCAGCCCTATGAGACTCTCGATCACGGCCGGTTGTGATCGAACCCGGGTCTGTATCACCAAAAAATATATAAACAAATATTCCCAGTCAGAGCTTGTTCATTTCCGAGTTCCTAGTTGTCTTGAACGTGACATTAATGCTCAGAGGGAGACGGCAGGGTATTCCCTTTGAGTCAGGAACCAAAACTCCTCCATAGTGACCCGTAAATGCATTCGGTCACATGACAGCTCGATCAGCTGTTCCATTTCACTTACAAGCATGTCAACTGAGCCAGGATCACAGTCAAACGGATTGAGAAGTAGGTCCCAAAATGCTCTTCCAAGCGTTGGAGGTGAGCAGTCATCACTTGTGTGGGACACTTACTGATGCTCTTTTCTGTTAGAAACATGCACAGCCAAGGGAAGGAGGCATGTTTACCTTTTGAAAGATTCCCTCCAATAAGAATTATTTCCTCTGAATCCACTGATTAGGTCACTCATCTGTAGAAGGTTTTTGTATTTCCCCTGTATTGCGTTCAGTTCGTTCAGTTTCCCAAATATGTCTGTTACATAGTCAAGGAGACAGATTTTATTTTCATTACACAGATAGTCAAACAAGTCTGTTTTTTAAATCCATTGTGAATGACAACAGGTCCTCTCTCAATGCGAAAAATCTTTCCAGCACTCCCCCTCGATAACCACCAAGCCTCGGAGTGAAATAGAACATGGTCTTGCTCTGATCCCATATATCCATTGTTTCAGTCTCCTGAGGGGGAATAGGTTTTTGTCGTGCCCTCTTCACGACTGTCGTGGTGTGCTTGGACCATGTTAGTTTGTTGGTGATGTGGACGCCAAGGAACTTGAAGGTCTCAACCTGCTCCACTACAGCCCCGTTTAACAGTGTTTTCTGACAAAGGTATTGATGTGAGTTTTTGTGCCTTTTTTGTGCCTCTCGGTGCTAAAGTGATCTTAGAAGTAAACAGTGGCTTTGAGAACTCTTTCTATCGTATCCTATTTCTGCTGCATGATTTATGTTAGGTTGTGGTTTTGATGGTATGTTGGTGGAGCGCCACAGGGATGCCTCTTTCTTTTATTTTTTTTCTTATTTTATTTTAGGTACTTTTTTTTACCTTTTTCTCCCCAATTGGTACTCTTGTCCCATCGCTGCAACGCCCATACAGACTCAGGAGAGGTGAAGGTCGAGAGCTATGTGTCCTCCGAAACACGACCCCTCCAAGCCGCACTGCTTCTTGACACATCGCTGCTTAACCCGGAAGCCAGCCACACCAATGTGACGGAGGAAACACCGTACAGCTGGCGACCGTAGTCAGCGTGCATGTGTCCGGCCACCACAAGGAGTCACTAGAGCGCGATGGGACAAGCACATCCCAGCCGGCCAAACCCTCCCTTCTTACCTTGAAAGTGAGATGTTTGATCACTTCTCTAGTTCGCAGAGCAATACTCTGGGCGTACTGCCAAATAATGAGTGATGTGTGGTGTACTCCTTTGTGCAGTCAACTCGTCACTCTCATAAACCCAAACAAGACAGGTTATTTCAAAAGCAGCATTGTGCTAAACATACTGCGATCACACAAACACAAGAGATTTCCATCACAAGACAATGGAGTTCTGGATAGGTCCCTAAGACCTTTTTCCTTTTCTACTCCTCAGCCTGGTCGTCGTGCCACTGCCTCGCCACCGTGTCGCCACTCTCCGACTGACTGACCAGGCCTGCCCTGCAGAGGCCCCTCCCTAATGGGGTCACCTCTCCCCTCTCACCCACCCGTACTTTTCAAATGTGAATTCCATAAACTTGAATCCCCCCCTCAATTTTCAAATCACGTAGAGGGCTTGGCCTGTTTCACGATAGCAACCAAAGTCCAGGTAAGTCCGTTTATAACATTCCATCATTGGTTACTCTAAGAGTTCTCTATATTGACATTGGCTGCGGCCTCAGGCCCTATGGTGCTAAGCTTGGAAAAGTAATTTAAAAAATTTGACTCCTTCCTTTATTACTAATAGGATAGACCAAGTGGTGCTGTTCTATGCAATCTTATTACATACCAACTATATCAATACTATATCAATATCAACCATCAGACAGGGCCTGCAACCGCCTATTGAACATAGCTTGTTTGAGTTGGAGACCCCAAGTCACTTTAAAAACCGTAAAGGACTTAGGTTGATGCATCTTTATCCACTTCCTGGATTACATCATCAGATCTGGGCTATGCAAATGAATACGGACATTCTTGTATTGACGGAAACTTGGATCTCTGGGGACATTCTGTACTCGGATTTTAATAGTGAGGGTTATAATGTGACAGACAGGGTAGAGGTGGTGTAGTGGCTATTTCCCTTTCCCAAAAACATTTGCTACCATCTTTAAGCCTTTATCTGGGGAAGTATGTATCCATAACTGTTATAAGGGTCTACCGTCCTCCCTCGTCTAACTTTCGTGCACTTGAGGAGTTAACAGGTTTGTCTTCTTTTATTAAATCAGAAGTTATTATCCTGGGTGACCTAAATTATGTTTGGGAAATGCAAGTTTCAGACAATCTAAAAGACGTGTAATGATCTACTTCCATCACGCCAGTATCCCTGCCCATTGTAAATATGGTAATGGTACTGACCCTGTATACAGTGCATTTGGAAAGTATTCAGACCGCTTGACTTTTTCCACATTTTGTTACATTACAGCCTTAGTCTAAAATGGATTAAATAGTTTTTCCCGCCTCATCAGTTTACACACAATACCCCATAATGACAAAGCAAAAAAGGTTTAAAAAAACAACTGAAATATCACATTTACATAAGTATTCAGACCCTTTACTCAGTACTTTGTTGAAGCACCTTTGGCAGCGATTATAGCATCGAGTCTTCTTGGGTATGAAGCTACAAGCTTGGCACACCTGTATTTGGGGAGTTTCTCCCATTCTGCTCTGCAGATCCTCTCAAGCTTTGTCAGGATGAATGGGGGGCGTTGATGTACAGATATCTTCAGGTCTCGCCAGAGATTTTTGATCAGGTTCAAGTCCGGGCTCTGGCTGAGCCACTCAAGGACATTCAATGACTTGTCCCGAAGCCACACCTGCATTGTCTTGGCTGTGCATTGGCTGTGCCATTGTCCTGTTGGAAGGTGAACCTTCACCCCAGTCTTAGGTCCTGAATGCTCTGGAGCAGGTTTTCATCAAGGATCTCTCTGTACTTTGCTCCCTTCATCTTTGCCTCGATTCTGACTAGTCTCCCAGTCCCTGCCACTGAAAAACATCCCCAAAGCATGATGCTGCCACCATCATGTTTCACCGTAGGGATGGTGCCAGGTTTACTACAGACGTGATGCTTGGCATTCAGACCAGAGTTCAATCTTGGTTTCATCAGACCAGAGAATCTTGTTTCTCATGGTCTGAGAGTCTTTAGGTGCCCTTTGCCAAATTCCAAGCGGGCTGTCATATGCCTTTTACTGAGGAGAGGCTTCCGTCTGGCCACTCTACCATAAAGGCCTGATTGGTGGAGTGCTGTAGAAATGGTTGTCCTTCTGGAAGATTCTCCCATCTCCACAGAGGAATTCTAGAGCTCTGTAACAGTGACCATCGAGTTCTTGGTCACCTACCTGACCAAGGTCCTTCTCCCCCGATTGCTTAGTTTGGCCGGGCAGCCTTGGTGGTTCCAAACTTTCTCTATTTAAGAATGATGGAGGCCACGGTGTTCTTCGGGACCTTCAGTGCTGCAGAAATGTTTTGGTACCCTTCCCCAGATGTGTGCCTCAACACAATCCTGTCTTGGAGCTCTAGGACAATTCTTTCGACCTCATGGCTTGGTTTTTGCTCTTACATGCACTGTCAACTGTGGGACCTTATATAGACAGGTGTGTGTGTGTGTGTGTGTGTATTAGGATGTCCCTTGGGGGTATCCGTACCTATGTAGGACATGCGAGGGTTAGGTTAATAAACAGGCTGGAGCTAGAACCTCGTTGTCGCGCGTCCTTATTTTAGATCATACTACAGTGTGCCTTTCCAAATCATGTCCAATACATTTAATTTACCACAGGATAGACTCCAATGAGGTTGTAGAAACATCTCAAGGATGATCAATGGAAACAGGTGCACCATAGCTGAATTTTGCATCTCACAGCAAAGGATCTGAATAATTATTGTTTACAAGGCCCTACTTCATAAACTTCCTATCTAACTTTGCTGTTGAAATATAGACGCCTGAGTTCCTATCGTTTTTAATGCACGGTACTAAATGTAATATTGATGTTCTTGTGATGTTCGAGCAATTTAAACTATTGATTGGGGACTTATTGGTGAGGAATGTTTTTCTGGTTGATTTGTGATGTTATATTTGTGCTTCGCATGACTGTGTTTTTTTAAGGAAGAAATTAATACGTTTCTGGTTAACAACACGGAGAGATGAGCAGCAACCAGGAGTTCATGTCTGGCATG
This sequence comes from Oncorhynchus kisutch, assembly GCF_002021735.2. NCBI lineage: Eukaryota > Metazoa > Chordata > Actinopteri > Salmoniformes > Salmonidae > Oncorhynchus > Oncorhynchus kisutch. The sequence continues at coordinate 30,329,417 of NC_034178.2, read as the reverse complement.
AAAGGAGGCGTTCAAGTTGACGCCAAGTTGTTCATAATTAAGTTTGAAAAACTGGGTTTATCAAATCTTTACATAGGGGGGACGCCGCAGTAGTTATCGACTATGCATCTCCGTGGTTATCATTTACACAAGTCAATTTTTTTTACACAAATACGTTTACCAAGATCATAGTGAAAAATGTGTAACATTTGCCTGGAAAAAAAATATTGATCCGTTTCTGTTATTTCCTAGCTGCACAACACCCCACCCCCTCCTTTTTACCATGATATGATCCGAGATAATGACGCACTTCCTCCATGATAATGCCATTTTGATCGGAAAGAATAGCGTGTTTATTTTCGTCGCAGGTGTGTTTGAGGTTGAATATCTGCTCTAAACGCGCAGTATTACGTGTATGCTACTTTAGAAAATCTTAGTTAAGACTTAACGTTAATTATACGATTGCTCGATTTCAAATTACTTGGACGAAATTTCAACTTTTAGGACCAACACGGCACGAAACGCCGTTAGCTCACTAAAAGCTCCATTGCTAAAGCTAGTTCGGCTAAAGCTAGGTCGTCCGGGATAGATGACAGAGCAAGCTAACAAAGGAACACGGAGTGGGACCGAGACAGGTTCGTTTGCTTGAATATCTCACGAGATCTAGTTAGTCGTTTAAATACAATTTCATTTAAGCAACGTCCAACATCCTAAACTGATTTTTATTTTTTATAAACCGCGGTGTATTTTCGGAACTATTTTTTTGTATTAATCAACTAGTCGTCGGGCATATCGAAGTGGGTAGAGAGCTAATTTTACATAGCCAGTGCAGTATTTTTGACTGAGAAAAGGCGTAATTGTAGGTACAAATGGCAGAGTTGTACATTCGTGTGGCCGAAGAAGAGAATGAGGAGCCCATGGAGATCCCTTCTGAGGACGATGGCTCTGTGTTGCTTTCTACCGTGGCAGCTCAGTTTCCTGGGGCTTGCGGCCTACGATTCAGGAGTCCTGTTTCACAGTGTATGAGAGGGGTCCGTTTGGTGGAAGGGATTCTTCATGCGCCTGAGAACGGCTGGGGCAATCTGGTCTATGTCGTCAATTATCCCAAAGGTATGTTGACTAAACTATGACATGTTTATTTAATTAGCCACCAACTAGTGGACGTATGTAATATTTACATACTCAATTAATTATTAAAGATTGAAAGGTTCCCTAGCTATACTCATTCCACATGATGCATATCTAACTAGTCAAATGTCAGTCTCAAGTGCTACATAAAGGAATGAATGACGATCACTACCACACTATTTCAGACAATAAAAGGAAAATGGACGAGATCGATGCCGCCTCTGCTGTGAAGATGAAGAGAGGTGACATGAAGACATCTGATCTGATTGTACTGGGGTTGCCATGGAAGACAACTGAACAGGACCTGAAAGATTACTTCAGCACCTTTGGGGAAGTCATCATGGTGCAGGTACAGTTGCAAATTTGAGATGTTCTTTGCAGATGTTTCTTTTAGGTACCTTCACTATTTTTGTTCTCCCAGCTGTAAATTGGAACTGACACTGTTTTAACCATTTTGTAAAAATAAAACAAATGCATAATCATATCTGTCTAAAATTTTAAATTCAGTTTATGCTTCAAAACCAACTTTCTAAGAGGTAAAAAAATTTTTTTTTCGCTATATGGAATGTTGAGTAAGGTTTTGTGGGCAGAATTAACTTCTCGATGCACTCATCTCGATAGCGGGATCATTTGTCAACATCCGCTGAATTGCAGAGCGCCAAATTCAATTACTAAAAATATTTAATTGTCATGAAATCACAAGTGCAATATAGCAAAACACAGCTTAGCTTGTTGTTAATCCACCTGGCGTGTCAGATTTCAAAAACTTTTCGGCGAAAGCATACCAAGCGTTTATGTAAGGACATCTTTCTCAGTAGACAAAACATTAAACAGCTAGCAGCCAAGTAGATTTGTCACAAAGTCAGAAAAGCAATAAAATTAATCGCTTACCTTTGATCTTCGGATGTTTGCACTCACGAGACTCCCAGTTACACAAATGTTCCTTTTGTTCCATAAAGATTATTTTTTATATCCAAAATACCTCCATATGGTTTGCGCGTTATGTTCAGAAATCAACAGGCTCGAGCGGTCACGACCAGGCAGATGAAAATTCCAAGTAGTATCCGTAAAGTTTGTGGAAACATGTCAAACGTTTTTTATAATCAATCCTCGGGTTGTTTTTACAAGAGATAATATTTCAACCGGGACTGGAGCTTCTTCAATAGGAGAGAGAGAGAAAATGTCTGTTCCAAGCTGTTGCGCATGCAAAATGCTGCTGACACCCAGCCATACAATGACGCAATGTGATCTTTCTCGCTCATTTTTCAAAATAAAAGCCTGAAACTGTCTAAAGACTGTTCACACCGTGTGGAAGCCATAGGAAAAGGAATCTGGTTGATATCCCTTTTCCATGGTAAAAATTGCATTGTTTAGGAGTGCGATTGAGTTATTGCACATGCGCACTTCACAGAGAAGGTTCTCGCTAACAGAAATATGCAGACATGCTAGAACTCGCCATTAGGATCTTGCTAGCTCATGCTTGGCTCTGCCTCCCTCCTTGCTTGTTCTGCCCACTGGCACATTTGTTTCCATTGGAAATGATAGACTGTGGTCTCTTGGGTTAGTTGTAAAAAATCTTTGCTTGTACTGTTACCTAGATAGCTGCTGGAGGTTATTGCCTGGAAGTGTCAGCTTTGGTGGCTACAGAGATTGGGATTGAAGTGTCACTTGGTTGGCTAAGAAATGTGACTCACTCATTAGTTTAAAATGGCTACTCATTTACTCAAACTTGAACAACTGTTAGCATATCTCCTAGTTGTCAATCAAAATGTATTTGACGTGGATGAAATTACCACTGAGCAGGCAGGCAAGCTGTAAATCCATCCACCTGTTAAAACATGGGTTATTATGGGACTGGGGGCTGGCTGAGCAGGGTAACCTACTCCTCTTTGTATTCACGGTGCAATTTTGACAGAAAGGGTTGGGTTTTATCTACCATTCCCTGTGCTAGATTTTGGCTCATCTGGCTCTGGCTAACATCGTTCTGTTGTGCAGTGGCAACTGAGGGTGTGATCATACATGTTTTTTAGTATTTTATTACTATTTTTCACCCCTTTTTTCCTCCCCAAATTCGTGGTATCCAATTGGTAGTAGTTAGTCTTCTCACATCGCTGCAACTCCCGTACGGACTCGAGAGAGGCAAAGGTCGAGAGCCATGCGTCCTCTGAAACACAACCCAACCAAGCCGCACTGCTTCTTGACACAATGCCCATCCAACGCAGAAGCCAGCCGCTCCAATGTGTCGGAGGAAACACCGTACACCTGACGACAGTGTCGGTGTGCACGGCGCCCGGCCCGCCACAGGAGTTGCTAGTGCGCGATGATTCAAGGATATCCCTGCCGGCCAAACCCTCCCTAACCCGGACGACACTGGGACAATTGTGAGCCGCCCCATGGGCCTCCCGGTCGCGGCCGGCTGCGACAGAGCCTGGACTCAAACACAGAATTTCTAGTGGCACAGCTAGCACTGCCTTAGACCACTGCGCCACTCGGGAGGCCAGCTGTTGGTTTTTTGATTAATGTGAAGTTCTCAGAAGTAAGACTGCTTTGTTATTATATATTTGCAGAAAACCATTCAGGTTTCTTGTGAATTTTGCTACTGCTTTCTAACCAAAGTCAAGTTATTCTGCTGCATGTAAACAATCCAGTAGTGCAACATCAACATGAATGGCATAGGACTGTTTGGATAGCCTATTTTCATAATAGGCCTACTCTAGCTGTGATTGGTTATGGCGCACTGGTCTGCGTAGAGTCGACCTGGACAACACTGACACATTTTTTTAAATTCACTGCCGTGTCTATTAACCTCTAGCGTCGAGCAATCTCGTATCCGGGAGCGTAATCATAGCCTCAAGCTCATTACCATAACGCAACGTTTCCTATTCATGAAAATTGCAAATGAAACTAAATAAATATATTGAAACACAAGCTTAGCCTTTTGTTAACAACACTGTCATCTCAGATTTTCAAAATATGCTTTAACCAAAGCTACACAAGCATTTGTGTAAGAGTATTGATAGCCTAGCATAGCATTAAGCCTAGCAGGCAACATATTCACAAAAACAAGAAAAGCATTCAAATAAAAATAATTTACCTTTGAAGAACTTCGGATGTTTTCAATGACGAGACTCTCAGTTAGATAGCAAATGTTCATTTTTTCCCAAATTATTATTTGTGTAAGAGAAATAGCTCCGTTTTGTTCATCACGTTTGGCTAAGAAAAATAAAAATGCAGTCAACACAACGCCGAACTTTTTTCCAAATAAGCTCCATAATATCGACAAACATGGCAAACGTTGTTTAGAATCAATCCTCAAGGTGGCAGTCGGTTTCTCATCCGAGGAAAATGGAAAAATACTGCAGCGGGAGATTACGCAATAATTGCGACGGAGGACACCAAGCGACCACCTGGTAGATGTAGTGTCTTATGGTCAATCTTCCAATGATATGCCTACAAATACGTTACAATGCTGCAGACACCTTGGGGAAAACGTGGAAAAGGTAAGCTGACTCCTAGCTCCACAGCCATATAAGGAGTCAATGCCATGAGGCGGTTTTAAAAAATGCGGCACTTCCTGATTGTATTTTTATCTGTTTTTTTTCTGTAACATCAGTACTGTGGCACTCACAGACAATATCTTTGCAGTTTTGGAAACGTCAGTGTTTTCTTTCCAAAGCTGTCAATTATATACATAGTCGAGCATCTTTTCGTGACAAAATATCTTGTTTAAAACGGGAAAGTTTTTCATCAAAAAATTAAAATAGCGCCCCCTATATCCAAGAAGTTAATTGCCCAAACGCACGGCCGCTTTCCCATTCATTTCACTCTAGAATTTTCACAAATACCTGACTCCTGTCATTTCCAAACCAGATATGTGCTCTGCTTGTTGCAAAATGATAAATGTGCCACTCTTTCCGAGGGTGTATGTGATAAGAAAAAGTAAAGATTTTGATGGTGTTATATCTTGTCAGTTCCTTTTTAGTGTGCAATTCCTTGGTATATCTGTGGTGCCTTCACTACATGCTCCTCTTCACAGGTGAAACGAGATGTGAAGACTGGAAACTCAAAGGGGTTTGGCTTTGTGAGGTTTACTGAGTATGAGACTCAAGACAAAGTGATCTCACAACGCCACATGATTGATGGAAGATGGTGTGACTGCAAACTCCCCAACTCCAAGGTAGGCATGAGACAGGTTAAAGAAGCATTTTTAAGCCTTGAGAAAATTGAGACATGGATTGTGTGTGTCATTCAGAGGGTGAATGAGAAAGGCAAAATATATGTGCTAATGAACAGGGGTGTGATGGTAGGTGCCAGGTGCACCGGTTTGTGTCAAGAACTGCAACACCGCTGGGTATTTCTCACTCTCAACACTTTCCCATGTGTGTCAAGAATGGTCCACCACCCAAAGGACATCCAGCCATCTTGACACAACTGTGGGAAGCATTGGAGTCAACATGGGCCAGCATCCCTGTGGAATGCTTTCGACACCTTGGAGATTCCATACCCTGACTAATTTAGGCTGTTTTGGGGGGGGGGGGGTGCATCTCAATAATAGGAAGGTGTTCCTAATGTTTGCTATATTGTTAATGTGTGAACCATTTTATTTTGTAAAACAGCAAGGTCCAGATGAGCCCATGAGAAGCAGAAAAGTGTTTGTTGGCCGTTGCACTGAAGACTTGTCCGCTGATGAACTGCGACAGTTCTTCATGCAGTATGGTGAGGTCACTGACGTCTTCATCCCCAAGCCCTTCCGTGCCTTTGCCTTCGTCAGCTTTGCCGATGACCAGGTAGGTGCCACCGCAAATTCAAAGACCTTGTTCTATTTGCCTTCTGCTGAATTGCCCCTTAAATGTCAGACTGACCCGCATGTCTTCTCTCCAGGTTGCCAGTTCCCTATGTGGAGAGGACCTGATTATTAAGGGGGTCAGCGTGCACATCTCAAATGCTGAGCCAAAACACGGCAGTAGGCAGATGACGGAGCGAGCAGGGCGGTTTGGGAACGGGTTTGGGGCTCAGGGCTTTGGTAGTAACCGCACAGGGTTAGGGACCAGCGCCAGTAGTAATATGGCTAATTTTGGCAACTTTAGTCTGAACCCTGCCATGATGGCTGCTGCTCAGGCTGCCCTACAGAGCAGTTGGGGAATGATGGGTATGTTGGCTAGTCAGCAAGGGCAAACTGCCACCTCAGGCACCACCTCCACTGGGCAGACTAACCCCACCAGAGATCAGAGCCAGGCCTACAGCACAGGCAACAGTAACTACGGCACCAACTCAGCCAGTCTAGGTTGGGGTACCGGTTCTAACGCAACAGCCAGTGGTAGTGGGTTTAGCTCAGGATTTGGCTCCAGTATGGAGTCCAAGTCTTCCGGGTGGGGTATGTGAAATAGTTTGATGGTAAGTATTGTGAGGTCTTTTTCCTAATTTATTTCTGGTGTTATGTGTATCTGATACTTAAACGCTTTTGTGAAGGCTGTTTTGTACATTTGGAGATCAAGATTTTAATTTAGAAAGTGTTTGAAATGAATTATTGTTTACCAGAGTCGTGCTACTTTTGAAGTCAAATTTATTTGTTCTTAAGTTTGTTATATCCTGACTTATTTTCAACTGGATTCTTTGATGCATGCATTGTGAGTTGTGATGTTTCTGAATGCATGAGAAATCACTGGTTCACTATCCATCTGTATATTTGACAACAATCTTGCATTGGAAAGAATCTGGTTGAAACTTAAATGTTTTAAGTGCAACTTTATTTTCAGTCTCTAGTTAAATGGAAAAGCCTTCACTACAATCTCTTCTGCAGTTCACCTCTCTTCCATTTTCCCGGGAAGAAGCTCCTCTTTGGCAGCATTCTTTGGGTGATGTCAATATCACTCTCTTCCATCTATAAATGCTTTGCCATCAAAGAACGGCTTCACTCCGCATGTTCTAAGAGACGGTGGGTGTTTCATTTTTATCCACTTTTTAATGGAAAGAACTGCGCAACTGACATTAAGAACTCGTGAGTGCGATTGAGGATGGCTTGTGGCGAAGAGTGAATCGATGAGTGAGCGAACAGAGAGAGAAAAAGAAAGCGTGAAACGGACTGGTTGTGCGATGAAAGAGCCCAATTTGACTGCTGTTGTGAGTGTGAATGGAATCTGCAGATGCTACAAGCCCCCCCCCCCCCCAAATGGACTTTCATTTACTAGTACTTCAAGATCTCTCTTTGCAATTTGTCACACCCTCCTGTAGTATATTGATCAAGTGCAGAAGTGGTACCCAAATGTAGTGTGGAATGTTGTGCTGAATATTTGTATTGTATTATATAACCTACATGACCTGAGTGGTGTGTGTGTGTGTGGTTTCTTTCCTTGTTATTGATGCTCTCTATGTGTGAACTTTGATGTGGATGACACCTGCTGAGGACACTGGGGACGTGAGTGATGGTGTGAGAACGTGGTGTGGTTGTCAAATGTTTCCCAGTGTGTGATTCTCCGGTGTGTTTTAGATATGTCAAATGGAGGTCTCTAATAAAATGTTTGAATAGTTATATTTATTTGAATACTAGTTACTTTTGTGTCATTTGAATTGTCAAATCTAACTTAATTCACATATCTAGGGACCTTGGACACTGCTGACCGAGGTTTGCATCTGAACCCAGACCGGAGTCAGTGTCCTGAAGGATGAAGACAGAAGTCCTCACAGGCTTGAAATGGGGCCTCTTAAATTTATGCCAACTTAAAAGGAGTCAGAATTGGGTAGTAAGTTTGGATACATTTATGATCTATTCTGTCAGACATAACCAAGGTTTTTTTTTTTTCAATTGGCTTAATTTTAAATTAATGTGAATGCATTATTTGGGCAGAGGAGTAATTTATGTCTAATGTATTCTTTGGGACATAAGACAAATAATGAACAGGTTATGTTATTTCAGATTTGCACACTGGGAAATAGTGTCCTGTCCATAAAGGATGTTATGGCATGTGTTGAAATGAAGCTAAATGGAAACACCAGTTGTCCTTTTAAGAATAATTTTTATTGAACAGATTTTTTTTGTATAACCTGTTGGGGAGATGCAGTTGGAACCGTGCTCTTAACATTTCAGCCAATGAATATATTCTCACTGTACCACTTGTTGGATGATAATTAATAAATATTTTCTACAAGTTGGTTGAGCCAGTTGATGCCCTTTAATGTGCAATATTAGTACAAGCACAGACGTTACCTGGTAGTGTCTGCATAAATGAACCTATTCACTTAGTACTAGGGTAGCCTCTTAGCTCTTCTAGCATGTTGTTCCTTCCTACTCAATAGCCTGGTTCTTCCCTGCACTCTTCTTATTTCTGCTCCTGGTTCGTGTTGACAAACTCTTCCCTCTTCCTTTTGTGTGAAGTTACAAGAAAGGGGAATACATTGGCAGACGACGACAGTATCGTTGCCAGGTTGTTGCACTCATCTGATTTATGAAATCGAAGCAAATTATGAATGAACAGTTTATTCTGTTTACAACTGACCCTACAGAGTAGTTGATGCCAAATAGTTTCCTACCTACTTCTGAACAGCCAGAATATAACTACACTGCATAAACGAGAGCCTGGAAATCAAGTCCTTCATCTGTAGCTGGAGGATTGTCCGTCTGAATAAACACCAGATTTTAAAACATCACTGCAAACTGTATGAAGACCTTTTTACCTTGCAAAGGCCTTTGCAAAAATATCTTAAAAGATAAAGAATACTGTCAATCATCCTGAAACATACAAGCAGACTTTGTGTCTGTATAGTGGATTACTCTCCCTGTCGCTCCCTCATCTGCATTGCTCTGAAAACGCAGGGCGGGGGAAAGCCATGATGACCTCTAGGCCCGAAAGTTATCCTCGCCTGACAAGTTTTTTTCCCCCCCGCAGTACAGTCAAAGGAAACGGGGGGAGAAACATGCTTGTGACCATAGAGCTGCACCATAATAGGTTTAAAACTAATTATACAAATGCCTCTTTTTTTGGACTTACCAAAGATCACCTTCTACCTACTAAGTTCTATTGTATCCCAGCAGTGCTTCTCTTCCTTTTCTCTACATGTTCCTTCACTTCGTTTTCATTAAAGATACTCACTTCTGAGAGGACATGATAGTCGATGTATGTTCATCTGACCATCTGTGTTGGAGTAATGAACTACATGTAATTCAAATAGTAATTACCCTACATTTTGAAGTAGCGTGGTGGTAGTTTAACTAAATTCAAATCTAGGTAGTGGTTCAGTAGTTCTGCCATGTAGGTGTAGCTAACTACTGGAACTACACAATACTTTTTTGAGAAATAAAATATGGGCGAACTAGGCAAGAATTTACTTTCAGATCTGCCTAATTCTCACTTAAAACATTTTTTGTGTGTTTTATAGACTCAATTCCACATTCTGTCAACATTGACTCTAGAGTTCTGTTCTTTGTAGTAGACCTATGACATTTCAGATTTAGATATGATTCATTTTCAAAGTTATTTTGTGACCGGTGACACTTTGACTCTTGAAAGTCCAATATCTTGACAATTTGACTGCTGACATGCAAAACATGTTGGGGCTGTATTAACAGTGGACTGATGGAAAAATATATAGTTTTTGAGTGGATGTTCCCTTTAAGGGTAGTTTTAGTGTGACGTAAATGAAGTAGCTTGGTAAACTTTATTTTCTGAGTAGCTTCCCCAACACTGCTGAATATTCATCTGTGGTCATTCAGGAAAATAAATTAGGAAAGGGAGCCATTGAAGCCAGTGACTGTTAGGATTTCTTTCACAACGTGAAAATAATTAATTCATACAACAGAATAGTAGGCTGATACACAGCCAATGCAGTAGATGGCGGCATGCACCTATAACATTTGTTTGTGGAACGCAACATTTGTGGGGGTAGCATCTAACAACTGGATTTCATTATTTACTGGGCACTGCTCAGCGATGCAAACGAAGACCTAATCAGAACTGTTAACCGATTACGGATAACTTCCAATGCGGGACACATGCTGCTTAAACTGGGACAGTCATTTGCCAAGTACTTAGCTCGAAAGCATTAATGTTATGCTCTAAGACGGAATGTTACTGTTAAAATAACTGTACTTACTGTTATTAACTGCATACAGTACCCCTAGACCCAATACAATTCACGTACCGTCCCAGCAGATCCACGGACAACGCAATTGCCACTGCACTGCACACTGCCCTATACCACCTGGAGAAGATACATACTGTACCTATGTAAGAATGCTGTTCATCGACTACAGCTCAGCCTTTAACACCATAGTGCCCCCCAAGCACATCACAATGCTCAGGGCCCTGGGTCTGAACCCTTCCCTGTGTAACTGGGTCCTGGTTTTCCTGACTGGCCTACCCTAAGTGGTGAAGGTAGGCAACAACACCTTTGCCACACTGATCCTCAACACGGGGGCTCCACATGGGTACGTGCTCACCCCCCTCCTGTACTCCCTGTTCACCTATGACTGCATGGCCATGTACGTCTCCAACTCAATCATCTATTTTTCTGATGACACAACAGTGCTAAGTCTGATTACCAACAATGGCAAGACAGCCTACAGCGAGGAGGTTAGAGCCCTGGTTGAGTTGCGCCAGGAAAATAACTGCAGAGAGGGCATGCCACTGGTCATATCGACAGGCTGCAGGGGAGTGTCAAAAGCTTCAAGTTTCTCGGCGTGCACATCACTGACATCAGAGACAGTGTAGTGAAGAAGGCGCAACACCGCCTGGTACGGAAATTGCACCGTTCACAACCGCAGTGCTCTCCAGAGGTAGTGCGGTCAGCCCAACACATCATAGGGGCCACACTGCCTGCCCTCCAGGACATCTACAGCGCCCGGTGTCACAGGAAGGTCAAGAAGATCATCAAGGACCTCAGCCACCAGAGCCACAGCCTGGTCACCCCACTAGCATGTAGAAGATAGTACAGGTGTGTCAAAGCTGGGACCGAGAAACTGACAAACAGCTTCTATCTCCAGGTCATCAGACTGTTAAATAGTCACCAGAAGCCGGCCTCCGCCCAGTACCCTGCCCTAAACCTTAGTCACTGTTACTAGCCGGCTACCACCCGGTACTCTACCCTGCACCTTAGAGACTGCTTTGCCCTATGTACATAGAGTCATTGAACACTGGTCACTTTAATAATGTTTACATACTCTTTTAATCACATTATATGAGCAGTGCCTTCCGAAAGGATTCACACCCTTTGACTTTTTCCACATTTTATTGTGTTGCAACCTGCATGCAGAATGGATTCAAATTAAATTGTTTGTCACACAATACCACATAATGTCAAAGTGGAAATAGGTTTTTCTAAATTTTTACAAATTAATTTCATTTTTAAAAATTAAGTAAGGTCCCTCAGTCGAGCAGTGAATTTCAAACACAGATTCAACCACAAAGACCAGGGAGGTTGTCCAATGCCCTGCAAAGAAGGGCACCTAGTGGTAGATGGGTAAAAAAAAAGAAGAACCAGAATATCCCTTTGAGCATGATAAAGTTATTAATTACACTTTGGATGGGGTATCAATATACCCAGTAACTACAAAGATACAGGCATCCTTCCTAACTCAGTTGCCGGAGAGGAAGGAAACCGCTCAGGAATTTCACCATGAGGCCAATGGTGACTTTAAATCAGTTACAGTGTTTAATGGCTGTGATGGGAGGAAACCGAGGATGGATCAACAACGTTATAGTTACGCCACAATACTATCCTAAATCACAGAGTGAAAAGACTGTACAGAATATAAATATTCCAAAACAACCATCCTTTTTGCAATAGGGCACTAAAGTAAAACTGCACAAAATATGGCAAAGAAATTAACTTTAAGTCCTGAATACAAAGCGTTACGTTTGGGGCAAATCCAACACAACACATCACTGAGTACCACTCTTCATATTTTCAAGCATGGTAGTGGCCGCATCATGTTATGGGTATGCTTGTCATCGGCAAGGACTAGGGATTTTTTAGGATAAAAAGAAATGGAATAGAGCTAAGCACAGGCAAAATCCTAGAGGAAAACCTGGTTCAGTCTGCTTTCCAACAGACACTGGGAGACAAGTTCATGTTTCAGCAGGACAATAACCTAAAATACAAGGCCAAATATACACTGGAGTTGCTTACCAATATGACATTGAATGTTCCTGAGTTACAGTTACAGCCTAGTTACATTTCTGACTTAAGTTGGCTTGAAAATCCATGGCAAGACTTGATAATGTCTGTCTAGCAATGATCAACAACCAACTTGACAGACCTTGAAGAATTACAAAATAACATTGTGTAAATATTGTACAATCCAGGTGTGCAAAGTTCTTAGAGACTTACCCAGAAAGACTCACAGCTGTAATCGCTGCCAAAGGCGATTCTGACATTTATTGACTCAGGGGGTTGAATATTTATGTAATCAAGGTATATTAGTGTTTTATTTAACATTTTCAAGAAATGATTAAATTGTTTTGACAACACTATTTGTAAATGATATAGTTGATATTTTCCAGTGATGAAGACATGGATGGATGTCTCATGGTAGGGTGGGGTTAGCCCTTGATCATGACTTTCAGTTCCATTACATTACACAAAAATTGTTAATACACACCTTTATAGGGTTAGGGGGTCCCACACTGACATATTTCCATGTTACAGCGCTTGTTTATGGAAAACAGAAGGAAGACAGAGTGGACTACCTGTGCTAAATTGCTATCTGCATCTCTGAACACCGGAGACAGACACAAATGTGTTGTCACTGATAAATACTATCGGCTGCAAATGTGTTACACAGGATGCTTGTTTTGGAATATTTGTATTCTGTACAGGCTTCCTTCATTTCACTCTGTCATTTGGGGTTAGTATTGTGGAGTAACTACAGTGTTGATCTGTCCTCAGTTTTCTCTTATCACAGCTATTAAACTCTGTAACGGTTTTAAAGTCACAATTTGCCTCATGGTGAACTCCCTGAGTGGTTTCCTTCCTCTCCAGCAACTAAGTTAGGAAGGACGCCTGTATCTTTGTAGTATTGATACATCATCCAAAGTGTAATTAATAACTTCACCATGTTCAAAGGGATATTCAATGTCTGCTTTGTTTATTTTTACCCATCTACCAATAGGTGCCCTTCTTTGCAAGGCATTGGAAAATGTCCCTGGTCTTTGTGGTTGAACCTGTGTTTGAAATTCACTGCTTGACCGAGGGACCTTAAAAATAATTGTATGTGTGGGGCACAGAGATGAAGTAGTGATTCAAAAATCATGTTAAACACAATTGTTGCCCACAGAGTGAGTCCATGCAACTTATTATGTGACTTGTTTGGCAAATGTTTACCAATGAACTTATTTAGGCTTGCCATAATAAAGGGTTTGAATATTTATTGACTCCAGACATTTCATTTGTTATGTCTAAAAACATAATTCCACTTTGACATTATGGGGTATTGTGTGTAGGCCAGTGACACAAAGTCTCAATTTAATCCATTTTAAATTCAGGCTGATATGTATATATATATATATATATATATATATATATATATTACCGTTCAAAAGTTTGGGGTCACTTAGAAATGTCCTTGTTTATGAAAGTATTTTTTGTCCATTAAAATAACATTAAATTGATCAGAAATACAAAACACCAGTCTCAACGTCATGAGTGAAGAGGTGACTCCGGGATGCTGGCCTTCTAGGCAGAGTTGCAAAGAAAAAGCCATATCTCAGACTGGCCAATAAAAATAAAAGATTAAGATGGGCAAAAGAACACAGACAATGGACAGAGGAATCCCGGAGTCGCCTCTTCACTGTTGACGTTGAGACTGGTGTTTTGCGGGTACTATTTAGTGTAGCTGCCAGTTGAGGAGTTTCTCAAACTAGACACTCTAATGTATTTGTCCTCTTGCTCAGTTGTGCACCGGGGCCTCCCACTCCTCTTTCTATTCTGGTTAGAGCCAGTTTGAGTTCTATGAAGGTTGTACACAGCGTTGTACAAGATCTTCAGTTTCTTGGCAATTTCTCACATTGAATAGCCTTAATTTCTCAGAACAAAAATAGACTGACAAGTTTCAGAAGAAAGTTATTTGTTTCTGACCATTTTGAGCCTGTAATCGAACCCACAAATGCTGATGCTCCAGATACTTAACTAGTCTAAGAAGGACAGTTGTATTGCTTCTTTAAGCAGCACAACAGTTTCCAGCTGTGCTAACATAACTGCAAAAGGGTTTTCAAATGATCAATTAGCCTTTTAAAATGATAATCTTGGATTAGTTAACACAACCTTCCATTGGAACACAGGAGTGATGGTTGCTCATAATCGGCCTCTGTACCCCTATGGAGATATTCCATTAAAAATCTGCCGTTTCCATTTACAATAGTCATTTACAACATTAGCAATGTCCTCACTGTATTTTGGATCAATTTGATGTTACTTTAATGGACAAAAAATGAGCTTTTCTTTCTAAAACAAGGACATTTCTAAGTGACCCCAAACTTTTGAACGGTAGTGTACATATATATATCAGTGTTTATCAATACAAGTAGCTAATGACAAATGTTGCGCCAGGAGTTATTCTTCTACTTCCTCTTCTTTGGGATTGGTTTGGTGGATCGCATCCAACTTTTAAGGTGCATACACAGTCAAGGCATACCTACATTAAATTCTCTTCATTAGTCCTGTTCCTCTAAGAAAGTGAAATAAAGCCCTAGACACCACTTCCCTCCCTTTTCCTCCCCCCACTACACCACCCCAACCCCGTCCAGCCTCTAACCCTTCCACACAATCACTCCCTATCCACGTCATAGAGTTCACAAAATATCAACACATGCTCCACCGTTTCCTCCACTAAACACTCATCACACAGACCTGTTTCATGCCTCCCTATAATCCACAACGTGGCATTCAAACCTGTGAACCCAAACTGTAGTCTACTCCACACAACTTCCTCACCCCTACATCCCATACTCCCCACCTCTTCCTTTACTGTGCATGTGATAAAATTGCCTCCCCTTACTACTAGCATCCTACTTTCCTTGCCAAAGATCGAGCCCTTTTGCCCGGATCAAGGACTTGACTTCCCTGCGGCTCAGCGGGACCTGAATATCTACCCCCTCTCTCCTCACAGCACTGTTAGCCACCACATCTGCCTTCTCATTACCCTCCACACCCACATGGGAGGGAAGCTTACCACCACTCCCATCAACTCCACAAACACGTCTCCCATATCCGACCTGCCCGTCTTCACAATACTCAACACTGCAGCCCAATCAGAACAGATCAACACTCAGTGGTTTAACCACCTCCCACCTCCCATCTTCAACCTAAAATAATGGCCATAAACATAATCAGTTAACTGTTTACATACTCTAACATTAAAATCTGGGATATATACCCCTGCCCCCACTCATCCACTGACTGGATCCTTTGAGCCATCTGTATATATTAAAAAACGGGTGGGGGGGGGATTACCTATATATCTATATATCTCTCCACACAGTCTCACGTCCTCACCCCATTCTCTCCTGCCCTCAATCATGTCCACATCTACACTTGGTTTTGGAAACAGCCATGGAGGAACTTTCTCCAAAGCAATTGCCTGCACTGTTTCTCTCTCACCCAGTCCATATTCTACCACCTTCTGTCCGATTGTACACCCGTACGCCCTCTGCTTACCAACTCCTCACTCCCAGCATTCCCCAGTTGCCATGACTGCAGGGTGTCCTTTTGAACTCCCTTTTAACCTCGCCCAGTACGCTAATGCAAGTTTGTCCTGCCTTATCCTCAGTGGCAGTTCCCCACTGAGTTCCCCATCCACCTGCAATACCACAACAGGTGTCATCCTGAATGCACCCACACACAATCTCAGGGCCCTTGACTGTATCCCATCCAGGCACTGGAGTACAGTTCTGGATGCCGATCCATATACAAAGCACTCATAATCCAAAGATGACCTGATCAATGCCTGGTACATATACAAGAGTGTTTTTCTATCCACCCCCAATCATATCCTGCCACTGCCCTCATGAGGTTCAGCAGCTTTCTACCCTTCATTTCAATATGCTTATCACGCCTCTTACACTTAAGTCTCTCATCAAACCACATACCTAAATACTTAAACTCAGACTCCCTACCTATATCCTGACTGTATATACACTGCTCAAAAAAATAAAGGGAACACTTAAACAACACAATGTAACTCCAAGTCAATCACACTTCTGTGAAATATCAATATCAAACTGTCCACTTAGGAAGCAACACTGATTGACAATACATTTCACATGCTGTTGTGCAAATGGAATGGACAACAGGTGGAAATTATAGGCAATTAGCAAGACACCCCCAATAAAGGAGTGGTTCTGCAGTTTTTGACCACAGACCACTTCTCAGTTCCTATGCTTCCTGGCTGATGTTTTGGTCACTTTTGAATGCTGGCGGTGCTTTCACTCTAGTGGTAGCATGAGACGGAGTCGTGACAGTCTGGTGACGCCATGGAGTACGTTCTGCTGCCTGCAACATCCTCCAGCATGACCGGTTTGACTGCCATTAGGTACCGAGATGAGATCCTCAGACCCCTTGTGAGACCATATGCTGGTGAGGTTGACCCTGGGTTCCTCCTAATGCAAGACAATGCTAGACCTCATGTGGCTGGAGTGTGTCAGCAGATCCTGCAAGAGAAAAGCATTGATGCTATGGACTGGCCCGCCCGTTCCCCAGACCTGAATCCAATTGAGCACATCTGGGACATCATGTCTCGCTCCATCCACCAACGCCACGTTGCACCACAGACTGTCCAGGAGTTGGCGGATGATTTAGTCCAGGTCTGGGAGGAGATCCCTCAGGAGACCATCCGCCACCTCATCAGGAGCATGCCCAGGCATTGTAGGGAGGTCATACAGGCACGTGGAGGCCACACACACTACTGAGCCTCATTTTGACTTGTTTTAAGGACATTACATCAAAGTTGGATCAGCCTGTAGTGTGGTTTTCCACTTGAATTTTGAGTTGTCTCCAAATCCAGACCTCCATGGGTTGATAAATTTGATTTCCATTGATAATTTTTGTGTGATTTTGTTGTCAGCACATTCAACTATGTAAAGAAAAAAGTATTTAATAAGAATATTTCATTCATTCAGATCTAGGATGTGTTATTTTAGTGTTCCCTTTATTTTTTTGAGCAGTGTATTTGCAGCCTAACATCTTTAACCTTCCTTCTAGAATACACCATAAAGCAGGACTTGGCCACAGGCATCCTAAACCCCTGTATTAAAGGTCAATCTCCCACAGCTTCTCGCATCTTCCTCATCAAATATTTCACATTCCCACCTCTCTTTCCATCATCGGCATACAAGGCCAGACCCACTCCCTGTCCCTTAAATATGTCATCTATCATCAGGGTGAACAACACCGGACTAACCACACACCTCTGAGGAGTGCCATTGTTCACTTCAAACCCCATTGACAATTCTGACCCCACCCTCACCCGTATGACGCGATCGAACAGGAAGTACATGATCCAGTTATACAGATGTCCCCCAATGCCCAATGCACTCAACTTGATCCCTTGAAGTTCTTTTCTCCTCGTCCATTGTTGTTGACATTTTCTGCTGACACTGTCATGTTAGCCAGCTAGCTAGCTAGAAACGTTAGTGGATAGCATTCATAGCAGCTACCACACCGGTTTACTCGAGGAATACACTTCTTCACCAGATGATATTTAAAACAGAAAACTACAGATCATGTACAATTGTTTCTAAAGTAATGGGCTTGTTAACATGGAACCATCTTTATGAGAAATCTAATTGCAGTAAAGTTGAAAAGTTGGATGGTGTCATTCAATCAAACCAATAGGCCTACAGCACCACCTGCTGGGTTGGAGTATTACAACACGATACAATACATTTGAATTATGGTCCAGTGCTTTATTCATGGTAGTGGGTAAATCACATTTATTGTAGATAATCATGAACTATCAAGTCACTCATAAATAACAATACAATACAAATCCTCAATGCACATCAAGCATATGATTACCATTTGCTATTTCTATTAATGATGTTAATATGTTTTCTTCTGATTCTTTGGCTACTCAAAGCACGTGTACCATGAGCATATCACATTAGTGATACATTTATGATTGAAGCATATTTAAAAAATACAAGGTTGCAGAAATATTATGGTGAAAGCATGGTCAAGCACTCTTTTTATAAATTTGCTTGCAGACTTTATCCTCACAGGTGAGTTCCTATAAGAGAGAGAAACAATGCAAAACAGTTATGCCTACTAATGCTTTCTCAATGTCACCAATGTAGTTAAAACGTAGACATGAGCACATGCAAAATACCAGATAGAGCTCATTTCCTTCTATCCAGTGCGTCCACCCTCTGTTCTTCTTCTCTCCCTTCTGAACGCACACTAGTTTATCATGGTCCCAGTTGACCACCGTCTGTTATAAAACAGAGCGTTTTATCAAAATGTGCAGTGTAGACCATAACTTTCAATCACCTGGGAAGTAGCTGCAGCTGGCTTGAAATAGGCATATGGATAGCTCTGTTACATGTTGCTCTAATGAATACCACAGTTCAATAAGCAGTTAGGAGCAACATAAAAAAAAATGGTTGTAATCATCATGATAATCATGACATCAATGATAAAATACCATCACCCTTCAGATTACACGTGTTTACCTGGACTTTTCTGTTATCCATAGCTTTGGTCACCTCCTCGAACTCTTCCCCAATCTTGAATGAGACTGTATAGTTTTTGAAGGTAGTGAGTGTCTTGATGGTGAAAGAATCGCTGTCTTGTTCAATCACTTTCTGAGGCTTCAACATGTTTGCAATCTTGCGTGTTGCAAAATCAATGCCTGTAAGGAAATAAATTATGCATGTGTTACAAATACATCCAAAGAGACTGAACATTCCAATCTATTCTCAATAGGCTACTGGTGAGCTGTGGTATGAATCATAACTCCAAAGACAAGTTTTTTTTTTTTTTTACAAATTTGAATTCTTCAGAATGTCTTTCGAAAGAAGTTGACATTCATATTGTATGAAGTTATCATTCATTAGCCCGGTTGCCATCTCTTTTCAGCTATTATGTTCCACTCCTTGGCACGTCTGTTATTTGTCAAATGAGTGTTAAGGAGTGGAATGTTAGCTAAAAAGACTGCCAGGCTAAGAATTCATAGCTACTGATGAAGATAGAAGGAATTGACATCTGAAGTAATTCTGACACAGGTTCCCTCCATGTGCCCCCCCCCCCCCCCCCCCCATACATAAAAAAATGAATCATAGAGATCCAGACAATACGAATCACATACATTTTATTATCTACAACATTAAAATGTGTGTTTTGAATTATTGACAGAAAAGGGAAATGAAAATAATGAAATGTTATGGGTTTGAAAAGGTATCTAATAAATGAATCAAAGAAAATGAATTTCAGTGTAATGAAACTGCACACTGCCTGATGTCATTACCCATGAATGAATTACCAACAGCTAATGAATAATCAAGAAATAGGCCATATTAATGCAATCAAAGTCACATGCCTAAAAACATGAGAAAATGTGTGCTTCAATAAACAAGTAAAGAGAGAACTTACCAAGAGCAACCATGTAACCTTCAAAGTGTTCATTACTAGTCATGTCCCATGTGCCACTGTAGTCGATAGGCATGGTGAATCCTCGTGTGGCACTGTCAAAACTTCAATTGAAAGCAGTTGTTAAATGAACCGATTTAAAGTCTCTGGGATGTGTTGTCCTATGGCGTGTTAATATAGGGCAGGGGTCATCTTTCATAGTTGGTAGCTATTTTTGGACAATAGAGTGGAGAGAGTAGCCCAGTGGAGGGCGGAACATGACTTTTTGCACAATTATATGACGAAATAACATTTGAGATAAGCGCTTGCAAATAGAATAGGCTGTAACGCATGTACACACTCGTTGGTTGCTCTCTTTCCAACAATGTAAAGGGCCACTATAAATGAGAGTGATATGCAGTTTCATTCAAGGTCGTTAGAGCGCGCCCGCAATCAAAAACAACTATAACCCCAGTTTGTTTTTTATTTTTTACGGTAATGTTCGGTTGAGGAAATCTGATCCCTATAGGCAGGCCAGTGAAGGCCACGCATGGACACACCAGGGTATATGATGCAACGCGTGGCTGGGGGATTATTTTCACAGTAGTCAGAACTGGAAAGGATGTGTCATCAAAACCCATCACCTCTCACTTCTTTGGCAGAGTTTCTTCAAAATCGATTCTGACAATGCTACATTACGCCTTAGTATACATGGCATATCATACCAGCAGATGGCTTCCAAGGAATGAAAGGTTAAAATTGTAAGTTTTGGAGATGTAACGGTCGAGTCACAGAGCCATAGAGATTGGGTCTGAGTCTAATTTCTACCGTGTGTCTATGATAATGATAACTAGTTAGCTTTCTACTTTTGTTGTTGACTTTTGGTGTCAAACATGATCTGATGGTGATTTCTTTTTCTTTCTTTCTGTACTATTAAATGCACCATCCGAAGCTGTCAAGACTAGGCTTCACTCTATATCTGTTATCTACTTTTGTCTTTCATTTATTTTGCCTGTATTCTGCAATTCAGCTTTTAGCTGAGAATGTGTACAAAACATCCTAACTGATAATAAACCCTTGATGTATGTTTTCTATTCGTGCCTTATTCTAACTGAGCATGAATCTAACTCCAGTGTTATAAACGTTTTATTTTCAGTCAAATTATTAATGCAGTCTTTGTGGCACTAGTTCTCATCCCTCAATTGTTTGTGCTAACCAGGTAAGTAAATGCAAACGATACAATATGTCAATATTTTTCTACTAAAAGCTTCACATTTGAATTCACTTTGACTGCATGTTACATGTGTACTATGTTAAGTTTCTGATTGAGAGTTTAAATCCCTCAGGCCCAAATCCTCTAGATACTGCCAGCAGCCTCTTCTGAACAATCTCACTGCCTTCATTATCATGTCCTTCATGGCAACAGGTAGGCTAGAGAACATCTACTCATAAGTATAGAGGGTTGTACATCCTGTTTTGTAAATGTGTCTTGGCAACTATTTCTAATAGTTTTAATGGGGTGTGCTCCTCGCAATTGTTTGACTTTTGTGAAAGGCCATGTTTGATCATGTTATTTTAGCCAAGATCATACGTTGATTTGATTATGATGAAAGACAGATGGCAGTAGAAATGCGCTTGATTCATTCCCATCTTCCCCACAGCTTAATCTGATTTGGATATTGCGTCTCATTGCAACAATGTAAATGTATGTATGGAGTATGTATACATATTTTAGTTATTGGAAACCACTTATCACACATCTACAAATGGTAGGAGACACAGGTTCATTCGAACCGGTTTGACTGTTGAAACTCTGCCTCCTGACTAGGTTTTGCAGTAACATTCACACTGATAGACCCAGTGCCCCAAAGCTTCAGGGCAGCCTACCATGGGTTTGGACTGGCATCTTTTGTCCAGGGACTATGCACCATCGTCCTGACTCTGACTGCACAACAGTGTGTAAGTAGCATTTGAGAATATCCCAATTGTTCAATACTAATAAAATGGTTGGCATTATGGTATGGTCAAGAGGTTTTAATGCTCCAATGGAAATTATGCATAAAGCATTTGAATATTTCTCCTTTCGCAGGCAAAAACAACTCCTGAGCTGTACTATTTGTCCCTTATTCTATCATTGGCTTGTATCCTCAGTACAGGTAGGTCTTCACCACAACATGTCCTCTAATCTCTCTGATCCAGACACATCATCTTTCCTGCAGTAGTAATAATGCACATATTACAGAACTGATGCTTATGTTTCTTCTCAGCCTTCTTCTTGGTGAAGGGAGGATTCTGGGTAAAAACCAATAGGCTACCCAGGCCTTGCCAGAGAGAGAACAATGGCTAACTAGTCCAACCAGTATACAGCTGCTCCAGGTTGCAATTAGATATGCGCCATAGACCCATCCATCTATAATTGATGCTGTTTCCAGGCTACCACCAGCAAGCGATACTGTTGCACAGTATGACTAGTGACAAGTGTAGTATGTAGTGAATTTACATATCCCATTTCCTTAATTTGATACACTTGAAATCAATCGGTGTGCATATGTTTATTTGCATTCAATTACTCCGTTTTAAGTGTCAAATGAACTATTAAAATGGCTACCACTATCATCAAGGGGCATATACATTTTTCAAGTACCCAACACTTCTGCTTAAACATTCCTTCGTTTGAAATCGCAGTTAAAAAGAAATCATCTGTGCAGAAAGGGTTGTGAAAGCTGTAGTTTATTTCCTTGTGGTAAAACAGTGATTAAATGTTACATTAATTCCATGTGTGTACAGTATGTAGAAAAATGGTGTTTAGGTCCCCATATGTATAAAAATAAACAATTGTAAATCATTTATTCATAGACTGTTTGAACCCCAGAGTGATAAGGAACAAACCACACTTTCACTTACAGCAATCAGAATAATCAGGTGCTATAACATTTGTATGTGCAAACATCAAAGTGAAACCTAATTACATATTTTTCCCAGGCAAAATAACCGTCAGCTAATACATATATATTAACATACACCTGTCCGTAAAATGAATTAAGGCAACACAGTGAAGCGGTTGAACTAAACTTCATCAACCCATTTTGAAATCCATTTCAATATCCTAATAAAAGGCCCTTTACGTAAGAGGAACTCCTAATTCAATCCACAAATAAAACATCTATGAACTCAAGTTAGTTACACACTTTCAAATCAAATGTTGTGCAGTGAGCAGATCTGTGTGAATGCCAGTGAAGGGCGTCTCAAACGAGTAGACTCACAGTATAAAAAAAAAAAGTACTTTTGTTTTGGAAAGTCACAACGTATTTAAGCATTTCACTGTACTTGTACCACATCTTGTAAGCACCATTTCACTCACATGAAGAGATTCTCTGATACTTTTGTAATACATTTTAGCCAGTAGTTCTGAAAGTAGCACTCATGAGCCAAAAGTGGTCCCCGGAAATTGCATACAACATAACACATGTGCACCACGTCATTGCTCATTCTCTCTTTCTCTGCTGTGTCCACTGAGAAGTTGGGCCCACCCTGCAACCTCATTGGATAATGCCGGCCAGGCCTCTTGCTAGCTGTCACTCAAATGTGAGGGCCTGAAGCTCATTGGCTAGGACTCAAATTGCTACGGGGCTGGCCCAAGAGGGGGAAATGTAGGGAAAATAGCACTGCACAGGTTCAAGAAAACAATCACTTTCAAACTAGGGATTTTGTGGCTATCTACAGATTGACACATACAGCCCAAAGCGAGAGGTTTAAAAAAAGCATTTCTAAGTCGCCAAAGTACCGGAGCATGTCTTTAAAGAGGAAGTATTAGGAACTACTGGGCTGGCTCATAGGGGAGAATACACACATTAGGGGTCAAAGGCTGTGGAAATTGTACATTTCACATAGATATCAAATAATACATTAGTTAATTGAGTTTTTATTTTATATCCACAAGCATAGATTAAAACAAAGGCAGCAATGGATCATAATATGCTTTTTTATGTCATTTAAATGTACTGGACAGTACATTATGCATTTTGATTTCAAATTGGCATTGAGGCACAAATACAATGATACATGGCTATAGACTACATTATCTGTCAACCATAGGAGCAAAAGGTTCAAATCCATTTACCATAGGGGCATATTTGATTGAATGAAATTTGAACCAAAATTGTTGGTCTTTCACAGTTTTAAAGTCCCCTTTCAACAATACTATTCTATGCTGGTTCAGTGTGGAATGGGTAGCTTTATGTGAAATGTATACTGTTTTTACAACTAAATATAATAGTTATTCAGATCATGAGTAATGATTAAAGACGAACAAACTTCCATATCCACTTGGCTTTCCTGAGATGTCCATTTGGTAAATACACACACACACACACACACACACACACACACACACACACACACACACACACACACACACACACACACACACACACACACACACACACACACACACACACACACACACACACACACACACACACACACACACACACACACACACCCCCCTACATCCTGTATATTGAAAAATAAAATATATGCCAGTATACCATATGTACTTCCATACTTTAAGGTGCCCAGAATCAACAGAACCTTCATCATTACTTTACATTCTTGGTCAAAATACAGCAAAATAGTAAAATTACAGCAAATCATTAATTTCCAATTAAATGTACATTGTTTCATTGCTACAGTATCAAAGAGCCAAAAGCAGCTGTTTGCTATCCTAAAAGTGCATCATAGTCTATGTACCATACTAGCCTGCCACTGGTCGGCCGGATACCAGTGATGGGCCACTTGTTTGGGTTGTCCTTAACTCGGCTGAGCTGGGTGACCAGCTCATGTTTGCTCTTACCCATCACCAGCACACCTACTTTCTGGGCCTGGTTGATAGCCCTGAGGGTGAGGCTCATACGCTGGTGAGGCTTGGCTGGGCTCTCGGTGAGGGCTACCAGACTGTCCCCATGGGCGTCAAGCTTGCTGCCTGGGAAGAGAGAGGCGGTATGTCCGTCGTAGCCCACTCCTAGAAGGACAAAGTGGAAGCTGGAGGCATTAACCAGCTGGTTGATGTCTCTCTCATAGAGCAGCGCTCCACTATCCTCCTCCACACACAGCCGCTGGTTCATCTGCACAGGCATGGGGTGGATGTTGAAATAGGGCATCTTCACGTGTTGGAGCAGGTGGTCGTGCAGGGTGCGGAAGTTGGAGTCCAACTCTGTGAGAGGCACGCATCGCTCGTCCACCATCCAAACGTGGGTGTCCCTCCAGGGGAAGGAGTAGTGGTGGCGGGCTAGCCTCTGGAACAGAGCTAGGGGACTGGAGCCCCCGGAGAGGGCCAGGTGGAAGCGGCCGCCCTCCCTTACCGCTTTCTCCGCTGAAGCCTGCAGGTCTGCTGCCAGCCGCACGATGAGCTCCTCGGGCCAGGCAGACACCATTTCAGCACTGCGGTACTTCCCCTGCATCACTTGGAAGCTCTCCGCACCAGACCCGCCCATGTGGTCTTGGGGGATCATGACGACAGCCTCGTTGGCGAAGGTCACCTCCCGTCCCAACAGTTTGAAGTCCAGCATGTTGCCATTGTCCGCTCCCCCAGGGTACAGGCGGGGGGAGGTTTTGGCCAGACCGTGCAGGAGAGGAGTCCAGAAACCCCAGGAGGCCAGCAGGTTCTCAGTACTGATAAAGCTGTCCTTCCGGCCTTGGAAGATGTGCGAAATTAGTTCTGCGTAAGCCTCTCTCTGCACCGTTGGTGTCAGCACATAGTAGTCAGAGATGGGCATACCTAATACACTAACATCTTTGTGTTCCGTTATCTCCTTCCACTCAGTGTCCATCAGGTCTGGCTTGAACAGGTTCTTACTCACAAGAATGGCTGGGTACTGCAGAGTGCCGTGGCCAAAGTAGAACACAATCTGCTTAGGCTTGCAGTGGACGCTGTTATGGCTCTGGACACAGAAGATGTCATTCTTGAACAAAATGCGAGCATAGCCTAAGCGCTCATCCAGCATCTTCCCTGAGGTCAGGATGATTGGCATTTTCTCGTACTGGGCTATGTCAATATGCACCATGATACCTGAAATAGAAAAACAAAAAGTATGTTTCATCACTGAAACCCCCCCGAATAATCTATGTATCGTATCTTATCTATATGGCTGTCAAAAAAAAACAAAAAAGATGCACAAAAAGATGCACAAAAATTACAAAAATGTAACTTGAATTTACTGATTAACTCTGTCATATACTAATAACTAGGGATGTCAATACAAATTCCTCCTGTTATACTGCAGCCAACTTTTTTTATTCATGCACAGGCTCAAAGCGAAAAACTCCTATAGACAAACTTTCTCATGTCACTTACCAGCAAAGGTGGGGGTGAGGCTGTAATACTCCTTTGTTTTGTTCAGTTCTTCCTGTACCTCTAGATTGTAGTTCTGGTACTGACCAATGGTAGCACAGTTCCTGTCCAGGTGCTGCAAGGCACTGAAGATCTTCAGCTTGTTCCTGAGGACCTCCTTCACGTCGCTCAAGTTGGCTGGGAGCCCCATGGTCAGAAGGGTCATGACCTCAGTCAGGTGGTTCTGTATCACGTCTCTGATCACACCGTACTGGTCATAGAAGGGAATACGACCTGTGACAAAAGTAGGGTAAATCAAACACCTCATGACAGGTGATGTTACTGGCACCATCACAGTCTTATAGATTGGGTTACTACACATGCGTAAGCGAACATAAAATATGAAATGCTCAGTTTTCTGGGACCACACAGTACCTCTGGCATCCAGGGTCTCCTTCAGTACAATCTCCACTCTCTCAATGTGGTGCTTGTTCCAGATAGGATCCAGGTGCTTACTGTTCTCCCTTCTGAATGGCAAAATCTTAGAGACAACCTTTTGAGTACAAAAGCAAACAATAGAATTCAAACAAAGATCTACCTCACGGGCAAAGTTTTCTGTTTAATGTCTGATAATGGACTGATAAGGAGGCCTGGTACATCACCTGCTTCCCTAAATAGTGGTCGATCCTGTACATCTCCTCATCCTTGAGGGAGGTACCCAGTTGAGTGGACAGTAGTTGGGCACTACTGAAATCATGGCCAAACGGCTTCTCCAGCACCACCCTCAACCACGCCCCGTCGGTCGGTCTGCAGCTGTTGTTGATCCTTTCTGCAATGTCCGCATAAGCGAAGGCTGGCACTGACAGGTAGAACAGCCTGCCGGCCTCCACTATGCCCTCCTGCGTCAGCTGCTCTGTCAGGTGTTTGCCGAGGGCCTGGTAGTCCTCTGAAGTCTTCAGCTGCCAATACTCTGCCAGCTTCAGAAACTGCTCCTTCACCAGGGCACAGCGCTCCACAGACAGCTCCCGAGGACAGACCACTCCCTTTAGCGCCTCAAACAGGAACGGCGTGGCCTTATCCTTGGGCAACAGGCCTCCGCCATAAAAGGAGAAGCTGTAGCCGCTACTCACCTGGTTAGCGTACAGATGGAAGAAGCCCTGCCACAGGTACTTCTTAGCCAAGTCACCTGTACCTCCTACTATGACCACTGACACGTGCCCCACCTTCGGCGCTCCCTTGGTCTCCTTGGCATAGCCTCTCTGGGCACACACAGTGGCCAGGAGCAGCAGTGTTGCCCACACAACTTTCCACATTCTCTGGTCCAACACAGATCAGCTCCTACAGGAGAGACAGAGAGAGACAAAGCAAGACAGATCAGCAATAACTTCAAAATGGTGATTTACAGACCTGGTTTGGATTGTATTCAGTTGTTATTAACCCATAATCACAGTGGCTGATTCACTGGCTTAAAACACACATTGATTGCAGTCGTGGATTGGTTTTATGCCAATGCAAGCAGGATTTCTGGGAGGCAGCCTAGCCTACTCTTAATACTGTGGCATATTTGGTTTGTGGGTGGAAATGGTCAGCTCTTAGCTATACCAGGAACTACAACATATGGACACCACCACCTTCCTACTACAGTCACCCTCCTACATGTCTGTGTCATAGATTAAGTCTTTATTTATTGTGGCAGAGGCAACTCCTCTGTCAGTAGATAACAGGCCAATCCTGTTCTCTACACATTTCCTCATTCATTGTATTGTGGTTGAACCTTTAGGCCTACATGTTTTGGGTTGAAGGTTAGAGAGAACAGATCAATGGAGAAACACTGGTTTCTAGATTGAACCCATTCAAAGGAGTAAAGTCAACATTGACAAGATACACAGAAGAGGCATCTACCGTAAATGGTTTGCGTAACTTTACCGAAACATCTGAAATCATAGTCTAGTTTTGATCAAGTTTACACAGCAAACAACAAAGGTCATTGCCACTGAATTCTCCTGTGAATCATACTATTGGTATGGATGGACACTAACAGTTTTAGCTGATGCATGACAGTGAGTCAAGATTTGGGAGTTGTGCTATCCCAAACCACCAAGATTACAGCTCTGGCTGTAGGATGTTGACCTACCTGCAATGTTAATGTATAATAGCCAAATACATGTTTTAAAATAAGGATTAACATAGGCTGGGTCATTCGGTGTGAACATAAATGTACTTTTTCAACTTTGGGTAACCAAAGCCTTCTTTAAGACACTTTTGAAGTTGCAATATGTAACTTTTGGGGAGACCTGACCATATTCACATAGAAATGTGAGTTATAGATCTGTGATTCTCATTGAAAGCAAGTTAAAGAAGTGGTAGATATGTTCTATGTGCATAATGTCTATGCTTCCAGTTCCTTTTTTTTTTTTTTTTTGCGTCTTACTTTCAGTTTTCTACACCAGCTTCAAAACAGCTTGGCCCCTAAAACTTTTACAGATGCACAATCGAGAGCATCCTGTCGGGCTGTATGACCGCCTGATACGGCAACTGCACCACCTTCAAACGCAGGGCTCTCCAGAGGGTGGTGCGGTCTGCCCAACGCTTCACCAGGGGCAAACTAACTGCCATCCAGGACACCTACAGCACCTGATGTCACAGGAAGGACAAAAAGATCATCAAGGACATCAACCACCTGAGCCACGGCCTGTTCACCCCGCTATCATCCAGAAGGCGAGGTCAGTACAGGTGCATCAAAGCTGAGACAGAGAGACTGAAAAACATCTTTCATCTCAAGGCCATCATAATGTTAGATAGCTGTTAGATACCGAACTGTTAGATACTACTACACTGTTGGAGCTAGGAACACAAGCATTTTTCTCCACCCGCAATGGCATCTGCTAAATATGTGTATGTGTACCAATATAATTTGATTTTAAATGATTTAACAAACCCTTTCTGTCTAGTGTCTTTATCCAAACTATAGGATGGGCATTGAATAAGAAATAACAAGAAATAAAAAATTATGTGGATGCTATTTCCTACAATTATTCCATTTAGTCTGATAAACCAAAAAATGTACAAAGAAAAGACCCCCTCAAATACGATGCACTTGTCATGAAGTGTCCTCTCTACCGTAGCTTATGGCGTTGCAATATGTCACGTGAAAGCCCCTATTGAAAACCATGTGCGCTAATGTGCATGGCCATCACTATCTATACCCATACAATAGGTCTGACAGTTCCACCTGCTAGCTGTATTATAACTTTAGCCACAGCATGCCGTTGATGCATACAATGTTACCCAAACAAAAGCTTTTCTGTCCATTTAAAATCACAATAAAGTCAGTTTCTATACCAAATCCCTCTCACTCGAACTATTCAATCGAACCTAGTCTAAACACTAACGTTATATGGAATTGTGCCGTACCTGTTCCCGCAATTGTCGAGTTCGACGAATGATCGCATCGTTCAATATTTGTGTCAAAAGATAGACAACGTCCTTAGAGCAGAGTCACGTGACAGCGGAGGCTAGCGTGACACATGCGCTTCGCGATAAAACCATGGGGGCGTTTGAGTGGCTTTAAGCAACCGAGTGTCGACAAAAGTGGGAGATGTGACGTTGGGGGGAGGTGCATCTGTGACAACCGAAAGTCGGACACTAGTGTGGTTTTCAAACAGCAAGGCTCAGATCGACACGTCAACTGTTGCCATTGTTTTATAAAAGTGTTTCTTTATAACGTCGAAATAAACATATCCACACACTCAGGCCTCTGAGACCTTACTTGAGGCGTTTATCCAAAACCACCATTCATTTTTCCCGTAGGCTTTGTAAGTGCCTACAAAATAAATCGCAATTCATATTTATATCTAATTTGTAGATAGACCTTTCTCTCGTTTCCGGGTTGCCACATCTGTTTTGTGAAATCTGTATCTGTTTAAGGCGTATGGTCAGGGTTGCCATGTGTGCAGTTTTCCTGAAATTGGTCTACTGGTGGGGAGAGTTGGAGAGATGTGTGTGATTGAGAGCGTTGCAGCAGGCAGCTGAGTCACGTAAATTGAGATTATTAGTATTATTTTTTTATTACCAATGTAGAAAAGTCTGTATACATACAATAAGTACATAAATAGACAATGATAACATATGCTAGGGGGTACAACAAATTACAAATTATACAAAGACCTTAAAAGAAACACACATATTGATTGTTTTAACAGCTTTCTTATTAGAATAATGTAGAATGGTCTTAATGTACTGCTCAAATTCCTTATAGAAAACACGGAAGAGTGTTTTAAGACATTTTGCCATTAGCACAATTAGATTTATGAAGTAAAATCGTTTTTCTTTATCACGGTTAAGGAAACCGAGAAGCACATTCTCCCATACCAAACAAAAGTAATCAAGAATATTAACAATTCTAAAACTGTGAATATCTTTCCATAATTGTTTTACATATAGACAATGCCAAAATAAATGCGAAACCGTTTCTGGATGCTCAACACAAAAAGTACAATCAATGTTAATGTCCTTTTTGAGTTTCTTAAGGTAATGATTCGCAGGGTAATACTTATGGATCATTCTGAAAGAGACCTCTTTGGCCTTCTTAACAAGCAAGTATTTGTGTGGTAATAACCATACTTTTTCCCAACAGATATTAGTGACCAATGTATTCCAGTAACTTGTGACATAAGGAATGGATACAATATCCCTTTGAAATAAAGCACGTATAGATCTGTTGTTTTGACGGAGCAAGGAGAAACATATTTTCCCTATTGGAGAGTCAACTAGATTTAGCGAGGGTAGGTCAAGGTGAGGTCTGGCTACACGGCTAAATAACATGAGAGTTCCGGATGGAAGCGGAGTCACGTAAATGAGAGGAGACAGAGCAGCAGCGCGCACGTCGTGACAGCTTTTTATCAATTGTATCTGAAGCCTCGCACTTTCAAATCAGCATTTCCACTTCCTCCAGAATATTAATAATGTCATGCTGCTAGCCAATATGACTGTGTTACTAGCTTCGCTGTTGTTAGTAATAGTATAAAGTAATTTGGCTATCCAGGTAGCCTAGTGGGTACAGCATTGGCCCATTCACTGAAAGGCTGCTAGATCGAATCCCCGAGTTGACAAGTTAAACATCTGTCATTCTGCCCTTGAACAAGGCAGTAAACCCACTGTTCCTAGGCCGTTAAGAATTTGGTTTTAACTGACTTGCCTAGTTGAATAAAAATCTAGCAATATGTTGAATAATGTAATTCACCCTCACCAAACTGTAACTAACGTGACCCTATACGTTTGATGCCAGCTAGCCAAATGTTTAGCTTGCTAGCTAAACGGTTAGCATCGTCGCTAGCACAACAGGCTAGCTAGAGTCCTAACCTTGCTTGCCCTAACATTGGCTATATTAGCTAGCGGGCTAACCAAACACATCAGACTACAGGTTGGATAGGATGTAACGTTAGCTAGTTAGATTTCAACCCCTGCTAGCTCATGTTAGATATATAACAGTAGCATTCAAAGGGCCGACTGTTCTGAAACATTTGTGTAACATCAGTGCAAAAACAAATGAAGGATCCAACGATATTGGTGCTTCATGTCGTGTCTGACTACTGCAATATGTTATTGCTTGTCCCAGTGCTATCTATCAGCAACAAACCACGCCGAAATCAGCTCCTCATTAGCTACTGACTTTTGTATATATATATATATAATTTTTTTTACTGGATAACACGCCGAAATCCAAGTACCCCTGACTGCAGTGTGCAATTTGGGCCGGGTTCAGTTTGAGCAAGCTACTGATGATGCAGTGAACAATATACTTGTTATTCGTGGCATGTACGGTTAAAATTGTGTTGATGAATGTTATAACTGTGTAGCTCCCTTCAGTAACCACGAGCACATATATTATTATTTAATTGAGCATAAATATACAGTTACTACCTATGCCATTTACTTTCCTCATGAGAATGGAGACAGACTATATCATATAAACATACTGACAGGCTGAATGTGCTTTGTACATTAAGTTATACCAGCTCCAGTAAAGAGATAGTGACTTAGGTGACTTGTATGGCATCTTTACTAAACATAACACATTTAACAATTAACACAGCAGACAAAAACAAGGTTTGAACACTCCCCAAAAATGGCTTCACTCCTGCTCCTCAAGAGGCAAAGACAGTCATTTTCCTGTTGTCAACTGCCTCCACATAGAACATCTCATAATCTCTCTGTAACAGGAATGGTTCCTTGAGGAGAATATTTTCCTCTTCACCCAGGCCATCATACAACCGTAGTTCTTTAAGGGTTGTAATGCGGTCTTCCCAATTACACTAGGGAGGGGAACTGTTCCCTTAAATGCTTTGGTGTTCGCACCACCTTGCTGCCTCTAGTGTGTCCCTTAGAAGAACATCTGCTTCCTCGAAGAAAAAGGAAGAATTAATATTAGGAGTAGTGCCTCATTGGGTGACCAAGAACAATTACACCCCACTTTCACAATACCACCATGCATACAAAAGCCACTATTACTAAAAGGGGTTTTCAGTGATATCTATAACTACTAATCTTTCCATACATCAAGCCTTCAGCATTACACACAGTAGACTACATACCCAGTTCACAGCTCCCAGTTTGCCGTGCATTTTGTTTTCAGTATCGTCCAGAAAGAAAACAGATTGTGGTCATTAAATAATTTAACGGAACATCTAGGGAAGTGTGTCAAGAATGCCCCTTACTTTATCTAATAGCCTATACAGTACCTGATCCTGCAGAGCTGGATGCTGATGTGTCATCATATGACACCTACCTGTTGTGTTTTTCTTTCAACCTCTTCTTCAGACCATAGTGAGTGAATGACATACATTCAATATGAAAATATATTCAGGTCAGTCTGGCTACAGTGAAACGAGTGATTTTAAGGATGCAAATGAAGTTCTTATAATGTTCAAGACTTACGGCATGGGAACGTTCTGCAGGAGAACTAGGCACCACCATTGCCTTATTTGCTGCATGTTTTCCTTTGATAAAGAAAGTCACATAATCGGAAGGGGTTCCTAAAAAACATATCCACTAGTGATGAGAATTTAAAATGTATACATACCTCAGTGAAATTACACCATGCTTCCATTGCAATGTACAGAGCGTACATTAAGAAAGAGTAGCTTGTTAAGTTTGATAGTTATGACAATAGTAAATAATAATACCCCCCCCCCCCCAAGGAATATATTTCTGGGTGTAGAAGACATGCCCCACACAAGAAGTCACATCAGCATCCAGCTATGCAGGAGTTTGATGTATGAATTGTGTATTTAGTCTACAAATTGTAGGAAATAAGTCCCAAAAAGTGTGAAGAATAATAAACAAGAAAAAATACGAGCAATAATAGTGTGCTTTGCATGCTGCAAGCACAGAAATAACTTTTATGTTTTTACAGAAAATAGGACAAATATAATATACTGAATAGCCAGCATCTTACCATCAAAACAAACACCCCACAGTTGTTTGAGAAACCTTGCTTTGGTAGGCCCTGTGGTGTGAACAAGGTACACTTTTCAATAAAGGAAAGACAATCAAATGGTACAGTTCAGTGGAATAATTTAAAGAATATCTAACCTGAACATCATCCACACCAAAAGTCCTCCAAGGTCCAGGGGACAATATCAGAGTAATGTTTCTGTGAACACAGTGTATGTGAAAGTAAAGAAAAAGTACAATTCAACAGCTTTTTATACTCCAGCATGCATAACAGTTTTGAATACAGTTGGAACTGAATTAGCCCAAGTATTTTTCACAACATGTATGGGTGTTGCTGGACCAGAAAATATATGACTGCAAACACCATTTTTTCACATCAAAGCACTCACATGCCAAAAATCTTTCCTTGGACACTGTTTCAAAGCAATCTTCGTAAATGTGTTTTGAAATTTTTGTTATTTAACTTCAGTTTGCATTGTGAACAATGACGACTTTTCTAGACTTGCCATGTATGTTGGGACCAGTTTGCATCTCATGAGATTTTACGATAATTTTTAAACGTTTCAAATTTCAATAGCTCCTTAGTTTTATGACCTACAACCCTCCTACTTTCAGAATATCCACTGAATAGCCTTACATGTAGCACACATTTTTGTTTGTCCATTTTCATCTCACATGATTTTACATTAATTTGAAATATTTTTCAATTATTCTAATTTCAACAGCTCCTTGATCATGTAACCTACTGACCTGAAACAAAGTTCAGAATGTACACTCAGTGGGCCTACACATTGCACACCCTAGTTTGTTCATTTTCATCTTACACGATTTTAGTATAGCTTACACCCTGGGATTTCTAAAACGTCTATAGTCCCTATGTCAGGAACCATGTGCCCCTGGTAAGCCGAAACAGGCTCAGAGACTAAGTCCCTACTCCAACCTCCACAGTGAGTGCTACCCCCAGCCTCAGAGTCCGGCCGCCCCTGCAAGTCCCAACCTGACTCACAGTCCCACCAGAGGACAGGCCTGGGCGGATGGGCGACCACAACCTATCCCCCTACCTATCCAGAGCCCAATGTCAATGTCTTACGCCTTCTACCCGCCTGCCTGGGCTCTCTCACACTCTGTGTCTGGCCTCTGGACCTGGCCCTTCTGCGTGCACCTTGTAACCTG